>NW_005882385.1:0-5168 GCF_000147115.1 Myotis lucifugus | reverse complement strand
CAGTTGGGGCAAGGGAGCCAAGACTTTAAAACTGTATATAGATCAGTCACTGGATACCAGCCGCTCTAAGATGATAGGACTTTAGGCAAGGCAGCTCTTCCAGCTGCTAAAGGCAGATCTGGGGGCTATACCACAATCTACCACATACTATCTACACAAAGGATAGATGGAACTATTTTTGTGATGGAACTATTCTATATCCTGATTTTTGGTGGTGGTTACACAAATCTATACATGTTAAAACACATAACTGGGAAATGGTGCGACAGTTCCTCAAACTATTACACATAAAATTAGCATATGCATGAGCAATTCCACTTCTGGGTTTTTGCTCCCCAAAAATGAAAGCAGGGTCTCAAACAGATTTTACTATATCCATATCCATAGCAGCATTATTCACAATAGCCACGAGACAGAAAAAAACCAAATATCCACCGATGGATAAACAAAAAGTGGTGAAGACATACAGTGGAATATTATTTAGCCTTAAAAATAAATGAAATTCTGACACAATACATTATTCTAAGTGAAATAACCAGGACAAATATTGTATGACTCCACTTATATAAAGTACCTAGAGAGACTAAATTCAGAGACAAAAAGTAAAATAGAGCTTGTCAGGGGCTGGGGGAGAGAGAAATAGGGAGTGTTTAATGGATACAGAGTTTCAGTTTTGGAATTATCAGTAAGTTCTGATATGGATGTACTTAATGCCACTGAACACTTAAAACCAGCTAAATGGTAAGTTTTATGTGATGTGCATTTTACCACAATAAAAAATAAATTTTGAAAATGCATAAACTTCCCAGACAGGGTTGCTCAGTGGTTGAGTATCAATCTATGAACCAGGAGATCATGTTTTGATTCCCAGTCAGGGCACATGCCGAGGTTGTGGGCTCGATCCCCAGTGTGGAACGTGCAGGAGGCAGCCAATCAATGGTTCTTTCTCACCATTGATGTTTCTATCTCTCTCTCTCTGTCCCCTCCTCTCTGAAATCAATTAAAAATATATATTTTAAAAATGCATAAACTGTATACAAAAATAAGTCAATTTTCTTTTATATAAATTTTTAAATAGTAATTTTTAAAAAGCCTTATCTTTTGGAGATAATGCTGAAATAAATAAAATGCATGATGCCTGGCATTTACTTCAAAATAATACCAAAAGTCTGCCTGGCTGGAGTGGCTCAGGTGGTTGAGCATCGTCCCATGCACTGAAGGGTTGCCAGTTCTATTCCCAGTCAGGGCACATATCTGGGTTGCCGGTTTGATCCCTAGTCAGAGAGTGTACAGAAGGCAATCAAGCAACTGGTTAATGTTTCTCTCTTTCTCCCTTCCTCTAAGCATGTCCTCAGGTGAGGATATAATAAATAAATAAATAATCTCAAAAGTCTGGATTGAAAGAAATAGATGTAAAAAAATTGACCATGAACTATAATCACGTGAAGTTGGGCAATGAGTACATGCAGTATAGTTCATTATACTATTCTACTTTTATAAATGTTTGAAATTTTCTATAATAAAATGAACAAATTATAGTTCATTCACAAAATGGAATACAATGCAATCAATAAACAAAGAATGAGTTGAAGCAACACAGACACAAAGACTTCAAGGTCTATCATTATTAAGTTAAAAAAAACACACTGCAGAACTGGTTTCTAGTACATACTAGTATTATCACGAGCAAAAAGTACACATAACAAAGACAATAGTAATGGTTGCCTCTGGGAGAGGAACCAGGGGAAGGGGTATATAGCAAGGAGACTTACTTTTCACTATTTGACCCTTTTGTGTTCTGTATATCTATAGAATAAATTCCTAGAAGCAATATTGCCTAGGTTAAGGGAACAAGCAATTTAAACAATGCCCTTCAAAGAAATTGTATCAATTTTCTTCTATTAACAATATAAGAGTGTATCTGTTTGCATATACCTCACTAAGTTTGGATATTACTCATTTTGTTAATTTTTGCCAGTTTGATAGATAAAATATGACATTTCCTTGCTCTAGTTTACTTTAAACACACATACACACACTTATTATTTCATAGTTTCCATGGGTCAGAAAGTCCAGGCATGGCTTATTTGGTCCTCTGTTGAGGGTCTAGTTTATTTTTATTTAATAACAATATTTCTCCATTGTTTATGGCCATTTATTTCCTTTTCTGGAAACTTCTTGTTCCATTTCCTTTGCTCATTTTTCTACTAGTTTTTCTTTTTTGGTTACTAGCTTCTTTTGCAAGCTCTTTGGACATTAAGGAAACTAACTCTGTTGCAATGTATTGGAAATATTTTTCCAGTTTGCCCTCCGACTTTATCATGAGTTTTTATTTTTTAAAACATTAAAATGTTTTTATTGATTTTAGAGAGAGAGGAAGGGAGAGAGATAGAGAGATAGAAACATCGATGAGAAACAATGATCTCCTGCATGTCCCTTATGGGGATTGAGTCCGCAACCCAGGCATGTGCCCTGACCAGGAATTGAACCAGGGACCTCTTGGTTCATGGGTCGTTGATCAATCACTGAGCTACATCTGCTGGAAAAAAGCTTTTAATTTTAAGTAATCAAATTTAGAAAATGTTTCCTTAGTCTTCTTGATTTTAGGATTATCACCATGCTAATATTAAAAAGTATATTCACATTTTCTTAGTCACTTTAGGATTTTAATTTTTACATTTAAATGTCTGATGATCAAAATACTATTTTGAGTGGGTGAGTCAGCCTAATTTTGTCCCAAGTCGCAAATGGCTTGCCAGTAGTCCCAATATCACTGATTTAAAAGCAAGATCCTAAATGATCTACTTCACCCACACACCTAGCCCTGTCCTCTCCTAGAATGCTCCCTCTCATTTACTCCATTCCAGCCACAGTGATTTCTTTGTTGCTCCAAGAAAATATTTCCACCTCAGGGCCTTTGCACTTATTCCCTCTATCTGAAACACTTCCTCAGATAACCACCTGGCTTACTCTCATTTCCTTTGGTCTCTGCTCAAATATCAGCTCATCATCGTGACCTTCCCTATAACCCTATGGAAAACAACCTCCTCCCCAACCTTTACCCTGATTTTTCTCTATAGCACTTACCACTTCCCAGCTAGCATGTTAAGCTCCATGACCACAGGGACTTTAACTTATTGTTACATCCCAGCAGGATAAGTGCCTGGCACCCAAATCTCTGTTGAATGAATAAATCTGAAATGTCACTTTTACCAAAAACAAAATTCTACAAAGCATACCAAAAGGAGAAATAGATTTTACCTCCCCAGACTTTAACTGTTACATAAGAAAAGGGAAGTAGAGAGAAAGCAAGCTTCTTTATTTTTTAAAAAAATATATTTTATTGATTTTTTACAGAGTAGAAGGGAGAGGGACAGAGAGTCAGAAACATTGATGAGAGAGAAACATCGATCAGCTGCCTCCTGCACGTCCCCCAGTGGGGATGTGCCCGCAACCAAGGTACATGCCCTTGACTGGAATCGAACCTGGGACCCTTCAGTCCACAGGCCGATGCTCTATCCACTGAGCCAAACCGGTTAGGACAACAGCAAGCTTCTTTAAACAAATGGGTTTGTCAATCTAAGTTCCAATAGCCATTATTATGTAAAAAGTGAAGTGCCTTAAAGCCTTTGCACTGAGCACTAACCAGGCCTGCGTCTCAACATGCAATTCACCTGCCTTAAAAACTCACTTCTTGGCTTAATGGATAGAGCATGGACCTGCAGACTAAAGCGTCCCAGGTTCGATTCCAGTCACCGGCACATGCCGGGGTTGCGGCTCGACCCCCAGTGAGGAGCATGCAGGAGGCAGCCAATCAGTGATTCCCTCACATCATTGATGTTTCTATCTCTTCCTCTTCCTTCCTCTCTGAAATCAATAAAAATATATTTTTTTAAAAAATTCACTTCACCCATGAGACCAGGAAGCGACTTCCAATAGCCAAGAACCTTCTTATGTGGATACACATTCAATTAAGCCAAAACAGAAAAATAAACTGATCTGGCTTGCCTTTAAAATGGTTTATACTGAATCTACCTGAACACAGGAGAAATATGTCCTCAAACTGGTGGTTACCAGAAGGCAGGGGAATGGGGTGGGGGTGGGCGGCAGGCAAAATAGGTAAAGGGGGACTAAGAGGTACACATTTCCAGTTATAAGTCACAGGATGTAATATACAGCACAGGGCAGGGATTTTCAACTTTTTCCATGTCATGGCACACATTAACTAATTACTAAATTTCTGCGGCACACCAAAATATATATGTTTTTGCCCATCTTACCAAAGAAAGGTACAATTTTGATTCATTTACACTGGAGGGCTATTGTTGTGTTGGCTGCTGTCATTTTATTACTTGACAATCTAAGGGAAACGAGGTCAGTGCCTCTGTCTAGTCAGGTATTGCACGTTGGTGAAAATTCTTGCAGCACACAGTTGAAAACCGCTGGCATACAGAATACAGTCGGCAACCTTGTATGGTGACTACATTCACGGTGATCATTTCGTAATGCAGACAAATACCTAATCATCATGCTGTACACCTGCAGCTAACATAATATTGTATGTCACCTATAATGCAATAACTAAATGATTAAAATAAAATAGGACGACTCTCTGAACTATCTCTGAAAAAGTTTATACCCTCGAAGCTGGTTCCCCCGCTGCCTCTGGGGAAGAAAACTGGATAGCTTAACTGGTGAGTAGACAGAGAACATTTTCTAGATATAGTACTTTTTTTTTTACACCCTTTGAATATTAAACCGTGGCAATATCCTAATTATTGAAAAAAGGAAATCGAAGAGATTAGAAAATGGTGTAATTTTACCCGGATGTCAAAGGGGGGAGGGGCCGGACGATGACACCAAAGCCGCCAAAAAGGACGCCAGACGGGACGGGGATGGAGGGCCCGCCCCCACCAGCACCAGGACAGGCGGAGGGACCCGCACGGCCGCAGCACCAGGCCTCACCCCCGCTGTCGGCAGGCTCCGGGTCTTCCTCCGCTTTCCGCTTGAGTTTCTGGGAGGACGGGCTCACGGGGGCGTCCCCCAAAAGGTACTTATGCTCCTGCCCGCAGGTGCTTTAGGTAGCGGTCCTTCAGGGACTGCCACGAGTGCGGAGTGAGCGCGCTTTTCTCCATCGCTTTCCACAAGGCGGTTGCCGTAACGGAGCT
>NW_005882384.1:0-5169 GCF_000147115.1 Myotis lucifugus | reverse complement strand
CCAAAATCAATAAAAATATATCTTTAATAAAAATAATAAAGACACACACAGGCCCTCCCCACACAGCCCTCTCCTCTCGGGGCATCTGGTCCCACTGAGGGGAAGGGGGGCCACTGCAGAGGGAGGGCTGAGGGCGTGGTGGGGGGACTGTCCCCTGGGGCTGGGGAGGAAGTGGCCTGGCCAGGAGGGAAGCTCAAAGGTAACTCAGCAAGGAGCAGGGAGAGCCCGGGCTGGACCCCCCACCACCCGGGGGCAGAGAGAGAGGAGGGGCACGTCCAGGTGCCACATGGGAAAATTCCTAACCATAACCTAATGGTAACCATAATCCTATCCTTTTTTTTTTTAATATATTTTATTGATTTTTTACAGAGAGGAAGGGAGAGAGATAGAGAGTTAGAAACATCGATGAGAGAGAAACATCGATCAGCTGCCTCCTGCACATGTCCTACTGGGGATGTGCCCGCAACCCAGGTACATGCCCTTGACCGGAATCGAACCTAGGACCTTTCAGTCCGCAGGCCGACGCTCTATCCACTGAGCCAAACCGGTTTCGGCCATAATCCTATCCTTATGCCAAACCCTAACCCTATCGCTATCCCTAACAATAAACCTAACCCTAACACTAACCCTTTCCTTATTGGACACTAACCCTAACCCTAACCTTATCCGTAACCCTAATCCTAATCCTAACCCTAACCCTAACCCTCACCTTAATCATAACCGTAACCCTAACCCTAACCCTAACCCTAACCCTAACCCTAACCCTATACTTATCCATAACCCTCCCTGGACCTCCAGGTGCCTGAGTTCCACTATAAATACACGCTGCCTCCCGAGACCCGGGAGCTCGTCACAGGGCAGAGCTTTCTGATGTGAGAGGCCCGGGGGGTGTTTTCCCTTTTCCCAGCGATGCGCTGGTGGAAGCCAACTCCACCACCTCGCTTTAGAGTGGGATTCGGCACAAGCAGAGGAGCGAGAGAGGAAGAGGGTGCGAAAGCCCCGCGGGGGCGGGGGGGAGGGTGTGGGGGGCAGACTCAACTCTTCCTTCACCGCCCCAGGAGGAGAGAAGCCAGAGTCGGGGACACGGGGGCTGACAGGAGAGCACGTCCCATCCAGGGACTCCCAGGAGGGCAGTCGGGCACGGAAAGTACCCAGGATGCTCGGAGCGGCCCTGGGAAGGCCCCTCGCCGGGTCTCAGCTGACGTCCGGATGCTAAGCAACATTCTTTCCTGTCCCAGGCCCCTGGTGTCAAGGGGCTGAGGGTCAGGGCCGCCCAAGGGAAGCAGGAGGAAGTGCGGGAGGCTCCTGACCACCGGCCCCAGGGCTCTGGGTTGGCAGGAATGCAGCTGACCCTCAGGGTAGGGGCCTTCACCAGCCCGAGGAGGTGCGGGCCTGGAGCCCCTGCTGGGCGGGCCGGGAGCCCCCACATGGGCCTGTGCAGGCTCTGACCTGGGAAGGCACAGTTTCCATCTGTGAACCTGTGATCGTTCGCTCTGTTCTTATGTCCTGGCTCTGAGACGCTCACCTGGTATCACCTCAGGTGTCATTTGTTCCGTTTATTACAGCCTTAACGTCAGAGGGCCCCTGACCCCTTCCCTGCGCTTTCAGGTCTGACCCCTGACCTGACTCTGACCCGTGACCTGACTCTAACCAATGAACCACAGTGGCCAGGGCCCAAAGACCATCTTAACAAATGGACTCAGGCAAAGGTTTTGTAGGAGGAGAAGGGGGGGGAGAACAAAGGGATGGAGGGAGGGGTTGAGAGTTCTCTGCTGAGGGGATTGTCCCCAAACCCCATCTGTTCAGATCACGGTGGAAGGTCAGCAAACGTCTGGCAGCCGGGATGTCCGGGGAGGGAGGGGGCTTCCTAGGAACCGTCCCTGGAATTCTTAAGAAAACTGGCTGCTGTACGCAATCACATGCTGCTCACAGATCATCCTTCACAGGAAAAACGATAAGGGAATGGGGGGCGGGTGACTAGCTGACGTAGCTTCCTTGGCGCTAGAATATGATCCTGGGAACGTCTGTCTCCGGCCGGCCTGCCTCGGGGAGCCAGGGGGTGAGGCCGGTCCACCTGCAGGCAGGTCACGACACCAGCCGTGTTCAAGGCTCGGCCACCTCCCTCGCCCAGGAGGCCTGCGTCCCCTCCCCCAGAGCAGGGCCCTTGTCCTGAGTTCTGAGCCCCCGGGGGTCCCCTTCCCTGAGCCGGTCCCCTGTGTGCAGGAGGCGGGCGTGTCCATCTCGTTTGTCACCACCTCCCGCTCCTGTGAATGACGAGGCAGAGCGAGAAGGTGGGGACCCGCTGTCACTGTACGAAATATGGCTCCTGCTCCGCTCACCGTGTTGGCTCTGCACTGATTACAGAGGCACCTTCCCACCCAGCTGGGAGGTGCGCGTGGGACCCGGGGACTCACCTGGAAACCGGCCCTCCTCCCCCGCCGGGAGCTGCCTGTGATCCTGGGAAGGTAGCAACCTTGTTCCAGAAGCCAGACCCCCAGCCCTTTGCAGACCCCCAGCCCTTGCCACCCGAAGCCCTTTGCAGACCCCCAGCCCTTTGCGGACCCCCAGCCCTTGCCACCCGCAGCCCTTTGCAGAGCCCCAGCCCTTTGCAGACCCCCAGCCCTTTGCAGAGCCCCAGCCCTTTGCAGACCCCCAGCCCTTTGCAGAGCCCCAGCCCTTGCCACCCGCAGGCCTGTGCAGGTCTCCAGCCCCCATGACCTGTGAGCGGCCATTTGGCTTGCCCTTTGGCTACTTCCCCTGTCACCTCTGTCCTTCCACCCAAGGAAGGCGATTTATTCAGGAGCCAGAGCCAATGTAAGCAGCCGGCTTACGGGGGGACAGCACAGGTCTGTGGGTGACGGCTGCTGCCCAGGCTGCCAGCAGGGCCGGAGTAAACGCTCACCCATGATCCCAGCCTGTCTCCGCTGAATTGGCTCAGGCAAGACTGGCAGCCCGGGCCCCGTGATTGTCCGTTACATGAACAACTTGGTGGCTAATCTGTATTATTATATTAGAAATTGAACAACACCTTTGTGTACGAATCCCAGGAACTGGCTTCACAGGAAGCCCTTCCCGCTCCCAGGGGGCCCGGCCCACAGGTGAGCTGGCGATCAGCCACCAAACCAGACGCAGAGAGCACGCTGGAGGCCGCTGACCGGCAAGATGACCGGGCCATTCTGAGAGTTCAGCTCCCTCCCCTGATCTCTGCTCTGTGTCCCCCTCCCTCCTGTAGAGACACCCCCCCCCCCCCCGGATCCAGAACCAACTCTCAGGGTCCTGGTGCCAGGGACAGGGAAATGGGCCTGATAGGACCTCCAACCAGGGTCACGTCCTTCTGGGGGTCACACCTGGACGGGGACGGGGGCCCCGACCTGCCTCCTCCGTCTCCACCCAGGTGGGGCTTCGAGATTCAGCGACCCGCTCCCAGGGCGGGAGAGGCTTGGACATGGCCCGTGCCGCCCGTCCCTGCTGGATCTGCGCCGCTGTCACAGGGATCTGGGGACAATTCGGTGCCACCTCCCCACTCCCTAGTCAGGCTGCTGCTGCCCCAGTCCAGCTCCCAGTCCTGCCTCTGCAGGGCAGTCAACACCTCCCCTGCCCTCCCCTCCCCTCTGACCACCCTGGACCCCAGGGAGTCTCTAACTCTCTGGAGACCCGCAGCCCATTGCATGCCAGTGAGTTCCTCCCCGGCCACCCCAGCCGTCCTGGGGGTCCCTCCTGCAGGTCCCCTGGGCAGAGCTGGGTGATGAGAGGGGGCTCCTGGGCTTTCTCTAAGGACACAAGCAAGCAGCCCTGGCCGGTGTGGCTCAGTGGATAGAGTGCCAGCCTGTGTACCGAAGGGTCCCAGGTTCCTTCCCTGTCAGGGGCACATGTGCGGGCTGCGGGCTGGATCCCAGGGCGGGTGTGATTGTCTCTCATTGCGGTGTTTCTAGCTCTCTCTCCTTCCTTTTGTCTCCAAAATCAATAAAAATACATCTTTAATAAAAATAATAAAGACACACCCAGGCCCTCCCCACACAGCCCTCCCCACGAGGGGCATCTGGTCCCACTGAGGGGAAGGGGGGCCACTGCAGAGGGAGGGCTGAGGGCGTGGTGGGGGGACGGTCCCCTGGAGCTGGGGAGGAAGTGGCCCGGCCAGGAGGGAACTAGAGCGGAGGCGGGGCTCACGCAGCAATAAAAGCTGGGAGATCCTTGTCAGCGGGACCCGGGATGCCACCAACCAGAGCAGCCGCTGCCATGGGAACCGTGGTCCTGGCCCTCGCCCTCCTGGGCACTGCAGCCGCCACAGCCGACAACTGTCCAGGTGAGCCAGGCGCCAGGCGGGCCGGCCTGACCAAGGTCCCAGAGCCGAGAGCCTCTGCCCAGACCACTGCCTGCCCCCTGCCCGGTCCTTCCAGAACATTCTTCTTCAGACTGAGGCTGAACTACCCTCTGCAGGGGCACCTGCCTCGGGGTCCTCCCAGGAGGGACACAGGTGGTGTGAGGGGGGGAGGCTGGAGACCGCCCCCTCCCCCAGCCCAGGTCAGTGCAAGGTCACACCCAGCGCTGGGGGCCTTGAGCCTCGGGGGACAAGCAGCCCCAATGATCCCCGAAGTGGCCCAGCAAGAGGGCCAGGGTCCCAGGGTCCCCACGGGCCGACCTCCTTCCCTGGACCAGGAGCTCTCCAGGGGGCTCCACCCCTCCCTCCGGAGTCTCGGGCTGTGGGCGGGGCTGGGACCTGGGACCAGGTGCTGCCTCCCAGGGCCCTGGGGCCTGCTGTGCGGCCTGTGAGGAGGTGGGAGAGAGCATGTCCCCCTGTGACGGGAGAAAGGCCGCTGAGTCGGGAGAAAGGACACACGGGCCTCACGGGGAATGTCACGCTGAGTCCATGTTCTCCCCTCAGGGCGTCCTATTTTCTTTCTTTAAAACAAAAGAATTTTTAAAATTCATTCATTTGCCAGAGAGAGAGGGAGGGAGAGACGTGGATTTGCTGTTCCCGTTGCTCGCGCCCTGATGGCGATCGGGCCCAGTCTCAGCGACCTGGATGGCGCTCTGACCGGCCAGGCCCCACCAGGGCCTCTCATTGTCCCCGACCCCCAGGTGCCCTGTTGTTAATGAGCAAAAATTAAGCGAATGCAGAACTGAGGTCCCCATTGCTCCGCTCAGGGAGGACCTGCAGGGGACAGGCCT
>NW_005882383.1:0-5170 GCF_000147115.1 Myotis lucifugus | reverse complement strand
GGGCCATTATACCTTTTAAAATAACACATGGTTAGTTCTAGTAATTGCTTTACCAACCTTAAGAATTATCTAATTTTCATGTTCTCTTCATTCTATCTCCTGACTGTTTCTGGGTATATTATAATTTTCATATTGTCTTTGTTTATAACATATATAATTTTCACTGTCATTCCCATAATTGTTCAGCTGCATTTCTATGTTTTAGAGGTTTTTATGATCACCATCAATTTTTTTTGTATAGGTGTCTGGGTTTTATTCTTGAGTTGTTGTTTTTTGAAGAAAAGTTAGTAGATTCTAAGCCCTGATATCTTGCATGCATGAAAATATATGTCTGTGGTCTGTATAGTTTACTAATTTCACTGTGCATAACAATCTTGGGCCATATTTTAAAGGTTGATTTCATTTTAACATTTGGTAAATATAAAGCATATTGTGGGACATGATAATAAACCAGCCAGGGACCATACCAGCCAACTTAATGTCAGAGCATCACCACATCTTTCCTCCACCCGACCACACACTGCTTGCCTCCTCCAAACGTATTGCTCTCCTTTAGAGGCTGCTGGCCACCTCCCATGACCAGGGAGATACTCTCAGGTGGACAGTTTTGACTTAAAAATGATGGAATAGTTTCATGCTCAAGTCCTTCCCTGATACCTGAGAGAGGAAGGGGAGGAACGGAAGTCATTCTCGATGTTTCAATGGGTTAAAGTGACATATTGTGCTACAGCTCTCAATCCACCCTCCAACACCCCACCTTGTCCCACTGCTACCTTTGCTGGACCTCATATGCATCTACCTAGGCTACAGTAAGGGAATCTTTGTTAATTCATGCCGTCTAATTTTAAAATCAGTTTTTGAGGTAGACATATCACCTGTTGACTCATTTTGAGCTTGTAATCAAGTTTCTATGCCTCCCTCCACTGCCCCTCAGCACACAATAAAGAGCTGTGAGAGCTAAGCCAAATAAATTCACCTCTCTGGACCTCATTTCTGATGGGTAAAATTAAACCAGTTGAACCAAAGGAATTCTGAATTTCTTCCAGTTTTAACTTCTTTGAGTTCCTAAGAGACTTCACTTTGTATTTTTTATGTAGAATCTCTCACCCATAGCAATATGGGAAAGTAAATCTGCCTAGAGAGATTTCATTGATTAAACAACATAAACTGTCAAGATAATTTTTCTCAGCTGTACAAAGCCTATATTCACAGATGTCATAATACTGGGTGGTGTGTGTGTGTGTGTGTGTGTGTGTGTGTGTGTGGTATGTATTTATATATAGCCAGTTGACTATGCTGGGTTGTGATGGTCCAGGAGGTAGAGAATACATTAGAGACAGAAAATGCCAGTGGGAAAGTAAGGGGAATCAGTGGTGTGTATTTCTATGCAAAAACTGTCCATCTCTTTCCTTTAACCCAGAATGCCTAGTGTGCTATCACCCCCCTGATTCAATTTCATAATAAGGAAGAGAAAGATAAATATTTTGAGAGTAATAAGGTGAAAGACTAAACAGAACATGAAAAGAAAATCTAAGAAGTGTAGTAACAGCATAAAAGGACTGAGTGACTTGTAGATCTTCCATTGTCATATATAAACACCCTCTTAGATTTTGAAACACTTATTCTCTTGCCCATACTCTATAAATCTCAGTTTTTATCTAACATTAGATTTATATGGTCAGGATCAAAGATGATTGAAATGATGGAAAGGTCCTACATACCAGAGGCTGATTCCATTCAATACTTGAGGAGGGAGAGAATAGATAAGAAAGAGAAATGACACAAAGAATGTTTGCTTCACTGACTATGGGTTGAAAGTTCATAGGAGATGTCTCAATATTCTAAAATAACTTCACCCATGATTTTTCAAGAAAGTGAATATGAACAGAGGCACTTCTGCTGTACCTTTTTGCCTCTGTTCTTTATTGCATAGAGTATTGACTTACATGCTATATAAAAGACTGGTTAGTACATATTTTTGTGTGTATGATAGACTTACCAAGCGATAATTCATTTTGTTATAGATTGTATTGGACCTCCATTCCCTCTTGGAGGCCATAATATGGAAAGTATAGGCAAAAATTTTAGAAATCTTTAAAAACATAAAATTTGTACAGATGCTAACTGACAGTATAATAACTAACATTAAAAGTATTCTGATATTGCCAAAACCGGTTTGGCTCGGTGGATAGAGCGTTGGCCTGCGGACTGAAAGGTTCCAGGTTTGATTCTGGTCAAGGGCATATACCTCGGTTGTGGGCACATCCCCAGTAGGAGGTGTGCAGGAGGCAGCTGGTCGATGTTTCTCTCTCATCGATGTTTCTAACTCTCTATCCCTCTCCCTTCCTCTCTGTAAAAAATCAATAAAAATATTTTAAAAAGTATTCTGATATTGTTCATCTGACATTTGTAAAACAAAATAAAACAAAACATTTTAAATATATTTTAAGTTATATTATTCCTATAAAAATGTATTGAAAAATATCACACTCCTGAAAACAATACCAACCCATGGGATTTTATAAAATCACAGTCTTTCTTGAAAGTAAATGAATTTAAGTGGAATTATCAAGGTGACTTCCACCATTACTGTTGCTTTTATCTCCAGTAACTAATGACAACCTTTTCCCATAGAGCTGAACATAAATGAAAGCAATGCCACTGACTTTCAGTAATAAATGGCAAGGAGACAATAATGGGGAATACCTACTATTTTTCTTTGCTAGTGTGTCCTGGAATAAAAAAGAAAAAAATATCTAGTTCATCACTCATATTTTTATTAAATCTAATTATTTTCAAACCACCCCAAAGGTAAAGTACTGGTGGATTTAAAAAAATGAGCTATTCTTACATATAATGTGACCATTCACAACATAAAACTTAAGGGATAAATCTGCATTTTCACACAACTTTGATTTTGCTGAAAGAATATCAGCTCCATAACTTCAATGAATGAACCATATCTAAAATAATCATCACTTTCATCTACATTTGAATTTTGAAGGATAATTTCTAAGTTCAGTTTAAAATATTTGAAAGTGAGGCAATATATTACGTTAGTTGGGTGGTGAAGTTAACAGACAGACTATGAATATGGAATCAGAACCAATTGTTTTGATTTCATTTAAAGCTGTGTGCCCTTGGACAAGCCAGAGTTTCTGTTTCCTGAAATACCAGATGGGGATGATAAGGCTGACCTCCTCTGGTTTGTTCTGAGGTTATGGAGGACACCTTATTTGCACCACCCATCCATGGTAGGACCCCAGTCATTTCGTATGTGTGTCTCTAGTTCCCCATCCCCCAGCCTGGGCTGAGGAGAGCATAGCACCCCAACTAAACCAATGAAGCTTCTATTACTGAAATTTGGGATTGTAGGAGGGTGATTGATTGTTTCACTGTTTCTAAATGTTTGTACCTGGACCTCTAATAAGCTACCCCTCAAACTCACCACATGGATCAGGAAAGAAAAGAAAGGAGAGAAGTTTTTTAAAAAATGAGTCAGATCTAGAAAGATAAGGCACAAACAAGGGTTCAGACAGCTTTCCATGACTTCCTATTGCTTACCCTGTCTTTGCATTTCATATGAATTTTCTGTATAGAAATAGCAATCTCTTTCCTGCCAATACTAGCTTTAGTTACATTCTTTGATTTGCAACCCAAGAAGCCCTAGTATAAGAGTTAAGTGAGAATGTTCATGGAAAAATTTTTTTAATTATGAAGCAATTTGGGGGGTTGTCACAAGATTCTAAAAAATATACAAAAACAGTTAAAACTCCTTAATGTCTATATTAGTCTTCAATGGCTGCCATAACAAAATACTACAGACTAGGTGGCTGAACTTTATGTTCTCACAGTTCTGGAGGCTAGAAATCCAAGATCAAGGTGCTATCAGGGTTGGTTTCTGATGAGGGATCTCTTCTTGGTTTGCAGATGACTACCTTTTTGTTTTAGTTTTTCATGGCTTTTTTAATGTGCCTGTGTAAGGAGAGAAAGATCTCTGGTGTCTCTCACTCTTTTTATAAGGATACCAGTCCTTATGACTTCATTTAAACCATAATTACCCCCTTAAAGGTCTTATATGTAAATATAGTCACGTTTGGGGTTGATGCCTGAACATATGAATTGGGGAGGGTGTCACAATGGAATCCATAACAGTAAGTAAATGATGTAGCTTACTGCACACAGATAGTTGCACAAAGCAGAATCCACAGCAGCAATTTCATTTGGAGCTTCCTGGCCTTCATCCTGTGACTGTTCCCTGCTACCAGGCAAATCACCTGATTGAGGTGAGGATTCTAGAAGGTTCTTAAAAAAGTTCCATTAGCTTTCAAAACCACTAAATGTTTCTAATACTACTTAGACTCCTCCCAAATATTTTTTTTCACAACTCAGCTTATTTATCTGCTGGATCAGCAGGTGAGAGTAACTGGTAACAACTAGAGTATGTTCATTTTTTAGTGAAACTATATGCCCTGGTTTAATCCTATATAATAAAGAGGTAATATGCATATTTTTAAAAAATATATTTTATTGATTTTTACAGAGAGGAAGGGAGAGGGATAGAGAGCCGGAAACATCAATGAGAGAGAAACATTGATCAGCTGCCTCCTGCACGCCCCCCACTGGGGATGTGCCCGCAACCAAGGTACATGCCCTTGACCGGAATCGAACCCAGGACCCTTGAGTCCGCAGGCCGACGCTCTATCCACTGAGCCAAACCGGTTCTGGCGGTAATATGCATATTGACCCTCATGCCCTTGCATCACAAGATAGCTGCCCCCACATTGTCACAAGATGGTCACCCCCATGTTGTCACAAGATGGCCGGCAGGGGATGGCAGTTGGGGGCGACCAGGCCAGCAGGGGAGGGCAGTTGGGGGGAACTGGGCCTGTAGGGGAGCAGTTAGGTATCAATCAGGCTGGCAGGCAGAAGCAGTTAGGGGCAATCAGGCAGGCAGGTAGGTGAGTGGTCAGGAGCCAGCAGTCCCAGATTGTGAGAGGGATGTCTGACTGCCAGGGATTGGGCCTAAACCGGCAGTCAGACATTCCCGAGGGGTCCCAGATTAGAGAGGGTGCAGGCTGGGCTAAGGGACATCTCCCCCCTCCCCAGTACATGCAATATTTGTGCACTGGGCCTCTAGTTTCCTATAAATCACATCTCCTTAGTAATC
>NW_005882382.1:0-5171 GCF_000147115.1 Myotis lucifugus | reverse complement strand
GTCTGAAGCTCAATCTACTTAGCCAAACTGGCTAGGGCAAAATAAGCTTTTTTAAATGGCAGAAATGCAGGGTTAAAATGTTCATTTCTTAAAGGATAACTCTGCATGTTGTTTCCTTGAAAATGAAATATTCAAAAAATGAACCAATTCTAACCTAAAGTTGAAAATCACCTTCATCCCATAAAATGGGCTATAGAGCAGTGGATCATAGAATCATGATTTAGAACTGGAAGAGAAATTAAGGATTACCTAGTTCCTCATTTTACAGATTAGAAGTTTTAAGGACCAGAGAAGGTGAGTGACTCCCACAAAATCTACAGCTGTAGAGCCAGGTGCTTTGGTTCAAAATGCCGTGTTCTTTTTCTTATGTTGCCTAATCTGGCAGCCCTTTCCCTGAAAGGAAATAGGATAATCAGAACTCTGGGATCAAAGCAATGAGGCTTGTCTATTGGGGGTGAAAGTGGTGGTAAGTTAATATAGTTGGGCATCCAAGCTTAGGAAATTTACATACTTTCCAATATTTGTGGATCAGGAGCTAGATTCCATTTGGTAAGGTCCAACCCTATACTGTTGGCACCACTTCTTGACTGAATGATCTGCAGCCAGGATGTCTACAAATTGTCAAAAAGCATTTCTTCGGGCATTGCTGGAATAATGTGAAATTGACCATCAAATACCAAAGCAAGATGATCATTTCCAATACAAAGTTGGCTGAATAGTAGAGCCCTGGTTGGGTTGAAGCCAGTGCAAATCTGCAAGCAATTGGAATGGTTTGTTGTTTAGGATGCTGTGGGGGTGTTGAAAGATTCTTACATTTCTTTCATCTTCTCCAGCTGAAGTTTTTTGTGTTTATCACCTATCTGAGGCACTCTGAAAGCTTTGGCTTTAGCAGCAGAAAAATGCATGGAGGTGCATTGTCTGTCTGTATGCAACCGATTACTGGCATAACCTTATACGGATGAAACCACACACCAGGATTTTGACCTGTCTTGCCTGACCTGAAAACCCAAGCCTGAACTGACTCTTCACTATGGAAACTAAGCAGCTTGAATTCATTTGGCTGGAAAATTTTCTGAAAAAGTTACTCAATAATGTGAAAGCAATCAATCAATACAATGAGGAATTCTTGGAATACAAGATGCTAAATAAGGGATCCATAGATTTTATTGTACTCTTTAAGGTACCATAATAGAAAGGTAATTGGGTGCCTATTTGACTTATGAAAAGAAATATGTTAGTTCAGATTTTTGCTGTTTGTTACTTGATCTTAGGTAAGTTACATAAACTCTCTTTACTTACCATCTGATCTAAGTTAACTTCTTACCTATAAAATGAGGATAATAAAACTCCATAGGCATATTGTAAGGATCAAATGAAATAATTCACAAAATATCTAATATAAAAATGATCTAATATAGGGTTTAAAACATAGTAATTACTCACTATATAACTGTTGTTTGTTATGCATATTGAAAATCATATTGTATCTAATAATAATTCAACAATATCATGTAATATTTCCCCAAGGAATTCCATGCAGAGAATGTTGCCTTCCTTGTTTAAAACGACCCTGACACCTAGGAGATTGTTGCTTACCAGAAATTAAAAGGAAGAATTACATTTAAAATATATTGTCTTAAAAAAAATTATTCTTGGCACATACTTGCATTTCAAGGTTAAAGGCTAGGGCTTTGCTGAGATAACATTCCAAGCTATAGCTTTGCCAAGCAAAGGGTTTGTTCTGAGTTTTGATGTTAACCTAAAACTCTATAAATGGAGTAATCTTCTGAGAAAGAAAATTAATTTTCTTTGAGCCAAATTGAAGTAAGAATTGGACTAGAAATAATCGCATTCACTTACTCTTAAGAGTTATAATAATAGAGAAGAATTGGATTATGACTTATCCCAGCTCTTGAAATGACTTGGAATACCCTTGAAAGGAGCCACAAATATTAGAACACATTGGCCAGGCAGTGTGAGTAGGCATATGCTGTGATGTTTTGGATGTCAGGGTGATAAGATTCAAGTGGCCGCAGTAGTGGTGAGCTGGATAGATTTACGGGCTGTATTCCATGGAACTGAGATGTAGGCTATCTCTTCTTGCAGGTAATTCATTTCAGTAAAACTCCCTATTATGATAGAAAATTAATTCTCATCCTGAGCGCAGTCGCAGAAATTCTGAAAGATGCTCAGTTCACTTTATCTCATTGGGGGAGTTGAGAGAATGAGGTTGTGAGAGGCATGTCCTAGTGGGCAGGTTTGTAGAAAGGGGGAGAAGTGAGGAAGTGCTCAGCGACATCCTCCCTCCTGGACTTTCAGCTTTTTTTGTGAAGAAGCAGTGTGGGCTGGGCCAGGCCAAAAGAGCTGGTTCTAAGAGGTATAAAACACCTACGGGGTGTGTGTGCAGCAAGCCAGCCTATGATTAATTCATTCTTAGATGGTGCTTTTTGGAAATTTTCAAGATCATAGTCATTTGGTCATGTATTAAGCATTGTATTAGGCACATTAAATGTATTATTTATTTCTTACAAAATCTTTTTATTGTTGCCTTTTACCTCTGAACCTTCATTTTACAGATGAGAAAGCTGAGTGAGCTATTAAGTATCTTGCTCAAGTCCACACAACTTAGAAGCACTGAGGTTCGAACCTAGATATGTCCAAAGCCTGTCATAAAGCCAACAGTTCTCAATTTCTTTTTAATTTTAGGACTCCTTACTCTCTTAAATTATTTTTGTGGGTTTTATCTATTAAATGTTCTCCATATTGGAAATTTAAACGGATACATTTTAAATATGCTTCTTTAATAAAATTTAATATTTATTAAATATTTAATAACTGTAAATATATAAATACAAAATAAGAAACATAATATAGCACAAATAACATATTTCATAAAAACTATTTTCCAAAGCAAAAAAATATATATTGGTGACAGGAGTGGCTCTAATTTACACTTAACACCTCTTTAATGGTTCGTTAGTAGAAGGCAGCTGCATTCTCATATCTTTGCATTCAGTTTGTTGTGCTGTGTTGCTTTGGTTGATGTATATGAAGAAAACCTGGCCTTACACAGATACTCACCTGTCACCATATGTAGCTATTACAGTATTATTGACTATAGTCACTGTGCTGTATTTTATACCCCTGTTACTGTTTTGTAACTACCAATCTGTACTTTTCAATCCCTTCACCTTATTCACCAAACCTCCCAGCCCCCTTCCCCTCTGGCAACCATCAATCTGTTTTCTGAGTCTATGAGTCTGTTTCTGTTTTGTTTGTCCACTTATATTGTTCTTTGGATTCTACATATAAGTGAAATCTTTCTCTGACTGACTTATTTCACCAGTAATACCCTCTGGGTTCATCCATGCAGTCGCAAATGATAAGATTTCATTCTTCTTTTGTGACTGAGTAATATTCCATTGTATATCTAGACCACAGCTTTTTTTTTTTTTAATCAATTTGTCTACTGATGGGCACTTGGGTTGCTTTCACATCTTGGCTATTGTAAATTATGCTGCATTAAACATAGGGGTACATATATTTATTTGAATTAATGTTTTGGGTTTCTTTGGATTTATACCCACAAGTGGAATTGCTGGGTCATAAGGTAGTTCCATTTTTAGTTTTTTTGAGGAACCTCCATACTGTTTTCCATAGTGGCTGCACCAATCTGC
This sequence comes from Myotis lucifugus, assembly GCF_000147115.1. Lineage (NCBI taxonomy): Eukaryota > Metazoa > Chordata > Mammalia > Chiroptera > Vespertilionidae > Myotis > Myotis lucifugus. The sequence continues at coordinate 1,494 of NW_005882382.1, read as the reverse complement.
ATTCCCACCAACAGTGCAGCAGGGTTTCCTTTTAGGAGGAGTTTTTATTTTATTTTTTTTATCTTTATTGTTCAAAGTATTACATATGAGCCCTACTCCCTCCCCCCACCCTCTCACCCCCACTGACCTCTTCTAGTCCACCCCATAGGAAGAGTTTTTAAATAACTTTTTCTGATAACTGTGGATGTTCTTCTTAGATATTATACCAAAATTCAAGAAATGGCAGTTTCTTAAAGTTACCTGCAATGTGAAATCTGAAACTAAACCAATGAGTTTTTGTGCTCTGTTGTACTAAAGTCTATTTACTGTCTTGCACTTGAATGCGTCTCTTAACCCATTAGTAATTTTTTAACATCATGAATTGGTTATTTGGGAAATATTGTGTCATTGATCACCTGAACATTGACACGCTTTATTCTGCACTATAAAAAGAGCCACACTTGTTAGTAGTCACCGGTCTCACTGGAGTATTCTTGAAGGACTGAGGAGCTGTCAAACTCATGGTGGTGAATACCAGTGTTCCAAATTTCTAACTTTTTTTGGTTTGAAAGCTCAAATTTTATCATCGACAACAACTACCATCACTTGGTTTCCTCAACATGACAGGCTGACTTTATCCACTTTTGAGAATATGTCTGCCAAGTGCCCAAGGCGGAATAGCCATCGTCTGTCAGTCATTTTACATTTCATGTAAAAAAGTGGTGGTTGGGTTTGCAACTCAAACACCTGCCCGAGCGCTTTCCCTCAAGACAATAGTGGCACTGGGGTAGGCAGCAGAAGTGCCTTATGCGAGCTTCCCATTTTGCCACACAGAAAACTCAAGATGTATATAGACGAGGGAAGCTTTAATGTGATCAAAAATTGTTATTGCCTCCCTATGGGCAGCTTTAAGTGAAGCTAACTTGTATCCTCCCAAGGGCATGGGATGAAGAATAAAATAAATAGGTGTATTCTTGAGTGGCAGCAGTTTTATCCACACTTCTTTCTTTTTTAAAATATATTTTTTATTGATTTCAGAGAGGAAGAGAGAGGGAGGAGAGGTAGAAACATCAGTAATGGGAGAGAATAATTGATTGGCTGCCTCCTACATGTCCCACACTGGGGATCGAGCCTGCAACCCGGGCATGTGCCCTGACTGGGAATTGAACTGTGACCTCCAGGTTCATAGTTCGATGCTCAACCAGTGACCCACGTCGGCCAGGCCACCCACATTTCTTTTGTACCATCAGTACAAATGTCAGCACAGTGACAAAAGTAACTACTTTCTTAATATTTGTATGAAAACACTTGTAACTCCACAAACCCCTGGGAGGGTCTCAGGGACCCCTAGTGGTGTGCGGGCTATACTTTGAGAACCAATTTGTGACACTGTCTCCTAGATTTGGTAGCTAATGATGAATCTGGGTGATCTCTCTCTCTCTCTCTCTCTCTCTCTCTCTCTCTCTTACTGTCTGCTCTTCAGATATTAAAGCATAGCCACTGCAGTTCACCATG
>NW_005882381.1:0-5172 GCF_000147115.1 Myotis lucifugus | reverse complement strand
TGTACCTGCTAACATTTATATTCTTGAACCTCGCTGTACAACTTCATTGTACTATACAGTCTTTGACAGCAGTTCTTTCTTGGTTATGAAGCTATAAAATGATGGAAATATGAGGATTAGAACCTTCTTTTAACAGTTTCCTAGACTACGTTTTTCAAGAGAGAAGTGAAACGATTCAGCTAATATGGAGACGTATTCAAACCCTTCTCTTTCATTATCTATCTGCTTCTTTCCAAGAGAAAGGGGTACTTGGTTCCTTTAGCATGAAGGACAGAGGGAATCCTTATGTTACTCCTCTGGGATGCCATTTTAGGAACTAGAATCCTGTTGTGATTACAGTTGGTAACATTTCCTTTTGTTTCATACATATGGGAAAAGTTAGGTGTCTCCGGTGTGCATAGGTCAGGAGACACAATGGTATGGTAGGGTGCAATGACAGTTCAGTACCACGGACAGGGGGACAGCAGGCCACTGCCCACTCCCTGTTGTTTGTTTTTTCTCTCTTTTTTTTAAAAATGTATTTTATTGATTTTTTACAGAGAGGAAGGGAGAAGGATAGAGAGTTAGAAACATCGATGAGAGAGAAACATCGATCAGCTGCCTCCTGCACACCCCAAACTGAGGATGTGCCCGCAACCAAGGTACATGCCCTTGACCGGAATCGAACCCGGGACCCTTCAGTCCGCAGGCCAACGCCCTATCCACTGAGCCAAACCGGTTAGGGCGTGTTTTTTCTCTTTTAATAGTCTGCCTTCATACCATTACCCCAGATCAGTTGTACTCAATGATCCTTTGGGATGCCAGAAGAAAAATATTAAAACTTCCATTTATAATTATTGTTATCAAAAAGAATGAAAAAGTTAAGTTTAATTGATATGGAAGATGAATAGACAGGAGTACATGTGTTTAATTATAAATAAATACCTATCTATTAAGGGTGTATGCTCAAAATACTTTTATTAATATCCAATAAGTCTTGATATTGCTACTAGCGATGACGGGGCACCACTGAACATTTCAGCCAGGGTAACGACACGATGAAAGGGGAATTGTAGGAAACACCATCTAAGAGCAAGATAGAGGCGAGACGGCAAAGGGTACGTGTTGATGTTCAGAAGACTAGTTAGAAGGCTGTTGCAAGAATCTAAATATCAGCTAGGTTGGTGACCTTGGGGAAATAGAAGGCCTTAGTTGCAAGAGGTGTCATAAAAGAAGAATCTCAAATATTAGCAGTGGGAAAATGTCAGCGAATATATGGACCTTTTCAGCTCAGCTGAAAAAAAGCAAGGGGCGTCAGTTATGCAACTCAGACTACACTGTAATTGACAATGAAAAAAAGGCCCACAAATAATATAGAATCTACAGTATTATCTTCTTGAACATAAGAGTTAGGATCCTAAAAATCCCCACAGTAGGAAATATATAGTTGAATAACTTAAAACCTTACAGGGAAAAAAAACAGGATTATGGAGCAAATAAGTAATAAATATTATATATAAATAATAAATATTAGATAAGAAACAGCAACCAATTAAGGAAATTTCAATACAATGTACATACATGTAATTGGTAATAATAATTACTATAACTTAGTTTCCAGTTGCCGGCTATAATACACTAGAAACTTTTCAGGTGCTTCCTCTCCTGTTTTCAAGATGTGCTTTGAAATGTGTCTCTATTTTTTGTTAGTAAACATGTAATAAAGGAGGTTTTTGTTGCCATTGAGTCTTTTCCTCCAAATTTCTTCCCGATTTTTAATGTGGATATGTTGCTTTCGGTTTCCTGTGACTCCAAAGATAGAGTAATTTGGATGCTTAAGATTTAAAACCTTTGGGTAACTGTCAAATCACCTTAACCTTGGCTCCACCCATGATAAAGTGGGACTAAAATCCATGACCACAGTGCGCCTTCATGTCTCCAGCACCTCTGCTGGCCGTGGGCAAATAAAGAGGTGCTCCTCTCGTGCAGATGCGGCCCCCAAATCACTGTCCACTTCAGTGTCATTCTCACGATGGGCCAGGCACCCTTGGGCAGTGCACACTTTCTGTTGCTTTAAGTCACCCAGTTGGTGATACTTTGGAAAGCGGCCATCATGCACCATCACGTCTCCCTCGTCTCACACCTGTGGCCCATTGACCGACAAGTAGAAGTGGCCTGGTTCAAAGATGAGTCAACAGGGGATGTGGCAGCAAAAACTAGACTGCTGGTGCTCTGCAGACGCACCCACAGGGGCCCTGAGAGGTGGCGATGAGGAATAACCCCCCACTAGGCAGAGCAATGGGCACTCTTCCTAGTGACCCCTTTGGATGGAGAGAGAAGAGGCTCCGAGTCCATGTGGACTTGGTCTCTTGAACAGTGGTGAATGGCTTTGGAGGGTTTGTTAAGGGCAAGGAAGGAGTATGTTTGGAAGGAGACCAGGAGGTCCAGGGCAGACACATGAGGATGAACTGAGGAAAGTGGACACAAAATGCGAAGACCTTTCCAATGCATGGTAATGCCTGCTGAAGAGCTTCTACTACAAAAGAGGCATTAAACACGGAAGTAGCCCGGCCGGCGTGGCTCAGTGGTTGAGCGTCGACCTAGGAACCAGGAGGTCACAGTTCGATTCCCAGTCAAGGCTCGTGCCCGGGTTGCGGGCTCAGTCCCTGGTGTGGGGCGTGCAAGAGGCAGCCGCTCTGTGATTCTCTCTCATCATTGATGTTTCTATCTCTCTCTCTCCCTCTCCCTTCCTCTCTGAAATCAATAAAAAATGTATTTAAAACAAACACACACCCAGGCAGATGGCACGGCTCATCGGCTGATGCCAGCCAGCTTGTGTCGGTGCCACCCAGCGCCCGCAGGAGGGCTCCTGAACAGAACAGACTTGTGGCGCAGATGGAGGGCCATCACGGAAATTGCTGGGGCTGTTCCCTCTTCCAGACCCCTGTCCCGGAATAACTCCCTCCCGCCTCCAGTCCTGGACAAATCGCCCTTCTTAGTGAGACAGCCGTGGGGCGGACTTAGGTTTGAAGCTTAAGTTGCAGGAAGCGTCACTCCCATGAGCCCCAGCTCGGGCTGGTTGCTGAGGGCTGTGCCCTGTGGAGAGGGGCCACCGTTGACAGTTTGGAAGCATCGCTATGGAAACATTCCTGGGAAGTTGCTCAGTCAGAGGCTAGGGACCTACAACTCCAAGGTGACAGTACTTTCCTAGACTCTTTTCTCATTCTACATAAGTACTCACTCCGGGCTGAGTTTTTGTTCACAATTTTGCATTTGTCTCTCAAGGAGGATGCCCACCTGTAAAAGCTTTGGGTCCCACAAAACCTGTCTGCCCTGCCTTTCCCCCCACACTGGCCCTTTCCCTCTTGGCACCCCCGATCTTAGTCACCCTGCCTCCATTTTCCCACAGTGCTCATCACCTTTGAGTGTACCATACAATTCCTCTGCTTCTTGGTTTTGACTGACTCCTCTCTTTAAAACACAGGCACTGCCTGGCCAGCGTGGCTCAGTAGTTGAGTGTCGACCTATGAACCAGGAGGTCATGGTTCGATTCCCGGTCAAGGCACATGCCTGGGTTGCGGGCTCAATCCCCGGTATGGAGCATGCAGGAGGCAGCCAATCAATGATGCTCTGTGATCCTTGATGTTCCTATCTCTCTTTCCCTTCCTCTCTGAAATCAATAAAAATATATTTTAAATAATAATTAAAAAAATAAAACTCAGGCACCAAGGAGGCAGGCATCTCAGTTTTATCCGTGAATTCTAAGTGCCTCACACAGTGCCTTGCACATAGTAGGTAATCAATAAGTACTAGTGAAGGAGAAGATAGATGGGAGGGAGAGAGAAATGGAGGAAGAGAGAAAGGAAAGGAGGGAGGAAGCATGAGAAGGAGGAGGAAACCATTGGGTAACAACAGTCAGCGAAGATAGGAAGAGCTAAGGTCGCACTGAGGCGGCAAGGGACCACGCCAAGAGAATAGCCCACAGGTGTCAGCAGTGACTGCCCACAGGGTACAGGGAGCAGGTGATGGGGACATCGACACTGAGGCCAGCGAAGGCTCGGGGGATGGCACAAGGAGCTGAACTTGAGGACCTGGGGCCCCCTCTCCCGCCACCCTGAGGGCATCGGAGCTTCTCTCTGTACACAAACACAGTCCTGGGAGAAAAAGGGAAAGAACTCTGAACCCCTGAGCATTTACCTGGAAGGGAGTTCTTTAAACTGGAAAAGAAGGCTTTAACTGGCAAGTCCTTCCTCCCCCTCCCACAAGGCTACTGTACACCCAGACTAAGGCTTGAGAACAAGACTGTCAGCTGCTATAAAAATAAGCTGTGTTCTTTGCATGTCTGAGTAGTAGGATACAGCGTTTAAAGACTAAGAAAAACTCGTGGAAGTATGGGATACCCTTTATTCTAAAAGGCCTCAGGGCATCCACAAAAAAGGAGGTATGCCATCAATATTTTGGTCAGTTTCATAAAACAAGTAAGTCTTTGTGAGTATTTTTACTTGCGTGTCTGTTTACTTTTGACTAATGACAGCATCTACCAACGTAAGAGGCACCTGGCAAGTTTTACTGTGCCTGTGATACTTACAAAATCTTGCTGTGAGTTATCATACACAGCGTTTTGTCATGCAACCTATGGCATGTAGCTTCTGCTGTATTAAAAATTAGATTAGATTAAATTAATTGGATTTTAAGTATTTGATCAAACAAATTAATGATAAAAGAAGTACCCCCAATACATCTTTTCTTTATGGTCATATTTATAGTCTAGTCACAAGATAAGGGATGCATAATGTGTATACACACACACACACACACACACACAGCCTTAGCCTTCAATGTGAAAAAGCATTCTTTTAGCAAAAGAACACATCTATCTGAAATGTAAAGAAACTGGAAATACAAAATATTTGTTTTCCTGGAACAAATAAAAGCCCATATTGCCTTATTCCCTTCAGGACATGGAGGGAAGCGTTTCCGCTCAACACGGGCTAATTGCTCCGTAGGAAATGCCAGTGAAGCTCATTGTCGTGGGATTCTATCCATCTGTACTTTCCGGTCCCAGAACCAAACACTCTCATCTGTTCCCGTGTCTTCCAGAAGATCAGAACCCTTGGTGGGAAAGGGAGATATCAACAGATTGGCATCTCATCTGTGAGAGCCATTCAGAAAGTAAGAGGCAGCCTACAGCCT
>NW_005882380.1:0-5173 GCF_000147115.1 Myotis lucifugus | reverse complement strand
TTTAGCATAGTTCCTAGGATACTGATTGGCACTCAAAGGGTTAAGCAGCCGCAGGCCCCATAGCCATGCAGCCCCCACACGCAATGGACTACAACTGGGAACACAAGCTAAACTAGCCAGATGCTGCACTAGACTGTGCTTTCATATGGAGCAGAGACTCTGGGCAGTGGCCTTAATTCTAGCTTCGCTGAAGACTAGACTGGACTTTTCCATGGCGGGACGGAGGAAGATGGGACCTTGGGAACCCAGGGTTTAACTCCATGCAAATAAATATCACTCAAGTCAGGATCCTAAACTCTCCAACCATATTCCTACCAACAGGATGCGCTACATAATTTGTGCAGACCATTGTGAAACAAAAATGTGGGGCCCCTTGTTTAAAATGATAAAAATTTCAAGCATTAAACCAAGCACAGGCCCCTTCTGACCCTGGAGCCCTCTGTGATCACACAGGTTGCACAGGCCCACGAAGCCAGCGTGGCCACCAGAGAACCGTGGCACTTACTGTTCTATGCCTAGAATCCCTTCCCCAGATCTCTGAATGCTTGCTCTCTCCTCTTCCGCGAAATGCTATAACTATTTAAAATTACAGCTCTTCCCAAACACATACACACTGTATCCTTTCTACCTGCTTAATTTTTCTCCAGACCATTTAGTACCTGATAATTATTTGTTCATTCTGTCTTCTCCTCTAGAATGTAAGTTCTATAAGGGTACAGATCCCCGTCCTGTTTACTGTTGTATTCTCAGTACCCACAGGAGCACCTGGTACTAAGAAGCCACTTAGTGAATATTTATGGAATAAATGAATGAAGCCCCAACTGCTTTAAGCAGCAGAAACTTTCAACAAAGAGATGACCTAAGTTACAAGTTGTTCTAGGATCTAGAGTCTATTTCAAAATATGCCTCAGTAGCCCTAGCTGGTTTGGCTCAGTGGATAGAGCATCGGCCTGCAGACTGAAGGGTACTGGGTTCGATTCCAGTCAAGGGCACATGCCTGGGTCGTGGGTTCAATCTCCAGTAGGGGGTGTGCAGGAGGCAGCCGATCAATGATTCTTTCTCATCATTGATGTTTCTACCTCTCTCTCCCTCTCCCTTCTCCTCTTAAATCAATAAAAATATATATATATATGAAAAAGAAAAAAAATGTGCCTCAGTAGAAACTCCTGCTCATTCATAGAAGGGGAAAAAAAAAAAGAATGGCATTTACCACAGAACCTTTTAGCTGAGGGAAAGGGAGAAGGAAGAGAACTTTGGGCTAGAAGGATCAGGGAAAAGTTCATACAGGAGAGAGAATTCAAGTTGAGCCTTAAACGGAAGGCAAAGAATAGCAAAGAGGAAGGAAAATCTTTCCAGGTACAATTCACGAGTTTACATTTGATTCCATTTGTCTTCTCATTTCACACTAGAAAGTGTCCTTGTTTCTAATTTAAAAACAGAAGTTAAGTCATCCAATTGATTTGTTGAAAACACAGATGTAGGCTGATGATGAATTAAATATTGGCATAGTGAGCAATAAATATTGGCCAGTAGTATTAAATTTTTATCAGGCCAGAAAACCCAAATCTTACCTTGCAGAATGCTTTGAATGTTCCCAAGACCCATAGAGCCTCTTTATGATTGCTATAGAAAGCAGCAGTTCTTTTTTTTTTTAATTTTAATGCTATCATCTTTTAATTTTTAAAATATTTTTTATTAATTTTTTACAGAGAGGAAGGGAGAGGGATAGAGAGTTAGAAACATCGATGAGAGAGAAACATCAATCAGCTGCCTCCTGCACACCCCCCACTGGGGATGTGCCCGCAACCAAGGTACATGCCCTTAACTGGAATCGAACCTGGGACCCTTCAGTCCACAGGCTGACGCTCTATCCACTGAGCCAAACTGGTCAGGGCAGGAAGCAGCAGTTCTTATTTCAACTCAACAAATGCAGGTGTCCCTACTGCACTAAGTGCCACAGGTAGAAAGAAATACAAGAGTAAGACAACAGACCCTGCCCTCCAGGGATTCCCAATCCAAGAGGCAGGGAACCAGGGGCTTATGGTGATAACTCTTAGCCAAGAGGAAGTGAAATGAACGCTTCTATAATATTAATGATAACAGCAGCACCAGAATAAATGTACTGGCTGCTTACTGTACACCAGGCTCGGTGTTACGAATGTCCCATGTCTTAGTCACTACCTCAGTACAAGACAGTTATGTACTAGCATCATCCTCATAAGCAGAGGAAGCTCACTTGCCCAAGATCAAACAGCTAGTCAGCAGCAGAGGCTGAATTTGAACTCATGTCTGCCTGACTCTAGAGCCCAGACTGCATCTAGAGCCCAGAGTTATCCTGCATCCATTAATGTCATCCTTTTAGTTAAAAGGAGCAAGACTGGGCTTCTGAGGTCAGGAAGTATCTATTCTGTTTACTGCCAATTCCCCAGCACCCAGCTGATCGATACATGTATGCTGGATGAATAGAGAACACATACATTCCCATACTCTAGTACTGCTTCAAACACCCACTTAAAGTGGGCATCTCTTGTCTCCACTGCCCAATACCCGTTCCCTCTTCTCTTCTTTTAGGAAATCACCCCACATGGTTTAGATGGGGCTGACCCCACCCTTATATTCAGGAACAGGCAGTGAGTACAAGCCTGGCCAATTTCAGCCAGTGATTGGCTCAAGGATGGACACATGACCTGATATGGACCGATGAGAACTAAAGTTCATGATTTGCTGCATAAAACCATAACAGATGCTCTCTTTCCTCTGGGTTGCTAACCTGACAACATAAGACTGCCGTTGCTGGTAGCCATTTTATCCCAAAGAGAGAAAAGCCAGCCTTTGAATAAAGCCAATAAAAGGAGAGCAGGACCAAGAGATGGAGATATCCCTGGTTACTTTATCTAAGCACCCAGAACAAGCACTGCCACCTGGAATTTGCAGTTACATGAATCAACAGATTCCAGTTTGGGGTTGTAAGTCTCTGTGAATTGGGTGCTGGTTGCTTACAGTCCAGATACATCCCCTAAATAAAAATGGGACCAAGCACCTGGAAATCACAGCCACAGTGAAAGGAGCAAGCAGCACCTTATCATCAGACTCCAGTGGCTTCACTACCTCCCAGAAGCCCGAGTTTATGGAGAGAGGGCGATGAAGACAAAAGAGAGAAAGAGAAAGTGAGTACTGCATGCATCATTTCTGTCACTAGTTTAGCCATATACCAAGAAGACAACTTAGGTGTTCCCAACTCGCACCCAAAACGAGATGGCTTCTAAGTGCTATTTTGAAAAGCTTCACAAGAGAAGACAAGGCTCAAGGAGAATCATTTCTAAGTTTTCATGTCAGCTGTGCTTGTCCATCAAAGATCTGTCCCTTACCCATCCCGGTGAATCTCTGAAGCAGTACTGCCCATTTACCCAGCCAAAGGCAACTCAACTCCTGACTGCTAACGTAGTAGTTGTTCTTACTCTAGTGATAACACTAAGGCTTGAGGTGAAAGAGACTGCACCAAAAATACACGAGAATGCATCGATATAACAGAGAGCACCAAAAGTTGGAGGAAAGGGAGGGAGGTGTGCTATGAGATGGTATCAGATTTTTATTTGCCTTTCATGTCAAGTGGATTGGCCTGTGAGTTTCTGGGGAGTTCCCAAATAAAAATAAATCGTCCTTCTCAGGAGTTACCTGTGAATCAAGCAAAGATTCTTGAGAAGACACAAGGCAAAGACCACAGGCTCGTGATCTGAGGCAGGTCTATCTGCCCCATAGACAGCTTTTGTTGCACCTGCAGTGTTAGTGCTTAAACTGTTATTTTTAAATTAGTTATCAGCAATTAAAAATGGGGAGAGTTTGTGGTACATTGTTGGATTAGTGACCCGTACTCTGTTCATGCCCCCTTTTGCAGGCATTTGAGTTAACTCTACACCAGCCGTGGGCAAACTACGGCCCGTTTGAAATGAATAAAACTAAAAAAAAAAAAAAAAAAGACCGTACCCTTTTATGTAATGATGTTTACTTTGAATTTATATTAGTTCACACAAACACTCCATCCATGCTTTTGTTCCGGCCCTCCGGTCCAGTTTAAGAACCCATTGTGGCCCTCGAGTCAAAAAGTTTGCCCACCCCTGCTCTACACTGACTCCAGGCGTGGCCACATGGCTCACTTTGGCCAATGTGACGATAACAAACATGACCTAGGTGGGGACTTCAAAAGCACTGGGGCTTGCCGTCCTTCGGCTCTCATAACTATGAAAAGGCCCACCCAGGGCTAACCCGCTGAATGATGAGACACATACCGCAAACACACACACAGAGCCAACAACTAGCAAAGTGAGCAGATCACCTCAGACATGAGTGAGCCCATCCCTGCCCAGCCCACTGCCACTCTGCAACATGGTGAGCTAAACAGTGTTAAGCCAAAGTTTGGGGTGTTTTTTGTGCAGCAAAAACAGACAGAGTCCACATTAAAGTAAATATTCCTAATTTAAAAACAAAAATCTGAAGACTGAAACACTGGGCCCAAATTCCTACATGGCAACAATTAGTTGACCTGGGCAGTGGCTCCACCTTTACCCAAGCCATAGCATGAATTTCCCAGTGTGTCACTATTATCTTACCCATGTCGAGGTCAAGTTGTGTAGTCTTGGTTAGGTGTTGTTATATTTACGTCAAAGACGAACATGAAATACTATGGTCCACATACTTGAGTTACTTTCACGAGTGAGAAAACCAGCACAATCACTCTGGAGAACTGTTGGTCAATATCTACTAACGCTGAACATATGCATCCTTCATGACCCAGGAATTCCACAACCAGGGGTAAACCCAAGAAAAAGGAGTATACATCCCAAAAGATGTAGAAAATGTTCCCAGCGGCACTATTCCTGAGAGTCTCACACTGGCCACTAATAAACTAGTTATCATCAACAGTAGAATAAAATGTGGCATATCCATAGGGATAAAGCTCATACACGATGCTGTGCATGAGAATCCGGACACAAGAGCGCACATGCTGCATGATTCTACTTCTAGTTCAAAAACAGACAAAACTAAAAGCAGGTGTTAGGAGTCGCGTGGTGGTGACCCTTGGGTACACGCCTCGTTGTGCAAGAGCACGCATGGGGTTCTGACAAGCTGGTAATACTGTTCTGTAATCTGGGTGCTGTTTGCATGGATATGTACT
>NW_005882379.1:0-5173 GCF_000147115.1 Myotis lucifugus | reverse complement strand
TTTTTGGATTGTTTCTTTCTATTTGGGAACATTTTTCTAGTTGTCGCAGAAAGCACACAACTCTGAGAGGTATAAAGGCTTTCAGAAATATGAATCCTCCGTCCGTCTCCCCTGGGAATGGCAACACAGGTCCCAGCTGCAAGATAGTCTTAAAGTTAATGGTGCCAAACCTCTCCATTACCCACTTTATATTGCGACCAGGTAGGTGGTGTGACAAAAGAAGACTGGATTCTTTCTTGAGGCACTCAGGGTCCAGTTTCTCCCATTTGGTGAATATGTACCCCAAAAGAGAACTCTCAAGTCACTGTGGGCTGGTTTTCCATCTTTAGACAGACATATGAGCAAGCCTAGTGTTAGAGGCATGTCTGCATATCTCTGGGCTGTTTGGGGCCATTCTGAGTAGGGTGGGTACCCTGTTAAGCCATCTCTCAGGCTCTTGTGGAAGATAATGATGAAGAAGAGGTGATTAGCAAACATTTGGTCAGTCTCAAGGTTAGTTTCCTCCTGGAAGGTCCCTTAAAAATCATTACTTTCCCTTTTGGTTCAGTATCTGGTTCATTTATTCTAAGTAAATATGTTACTATTCTGGAAAAAGCATATGTCAGCATCACTGATTTCATTAAAAAGAAAAAAAACCTCACTCACTTAACAGGTGAATTGGGGAAGATTTGATAAGCAAAACATATATATTTCCATAACATTCCCAAGTTGGAAGGAAACAGGTTTTGATTAAAAAACAGACATTTGTAGGGAAGCTTTATTCTGATGGTGAAACAAATAATTGGGTGTCCTTAAGAACAAATAAAGTAGCTTCAGTATATACAGGGTACGTAGTGGCTGCTCCCTCTCCCCCTTTTTTAAAAAAATAGATTTTTATTGATTTCTGAGAGGAAGGGAGAAGGAGAGACAGAAACATCAATGATGAGAGAAAATCATCAATTGGCTGCCTCCTGCACGCCCCCTAATGGGGATAGAGCCCGCAACCTGGGCATGTGCTCTTGACCAGAATCAAACCTGGGACACTTCAGTCTGCAGGTGATGCTCTATCCCCTGAGCCAAACTGGCTAGGGCAGTGGCTTCCCTTTTAATGATAATTTAAAATTCTCCCAAAGTATCTGTGAGAAGGAAAAACACCGTTGGAGCAGCCCTCTGCTTGTTTTTGTTGGTTTCCTTTTTCTAAATCCTATTTCAGTTTCCTATATCTCTAAAGTGTGGAGGCTTCTCTATAGGAGTTTTCTATAAACCTTATTTAGTAATTCTCTTGCTTTTGCTCCCAGAAACCAGGAGTATATTAATTGCAATAGATTAAAATAGCCAGGATTACATGTTCTATCAGTTAATTTTCTCTGTGAACCAATCAGGGCCATAGAGAAAATGGAGAATGATTGCTGGTTCCTCTCTGGCTGAGAGCAGCTTTTCTCCAAAGGGAGTTGCCAGAATTCCTCTACTCATTTTCCCTTAAGTCAGTAGGGAGGGGCAGTGGAGGGGACAGAAGGGATAGGACGAAGGGAAGGGAAGGAACACATCTAGACAGGAAGATCAGAGAGCAAAAGATATAGTGGATGTGCTATAGAAGGGGGAGGATGGGGTGTTATCATGTATTAGCTTCAGGAGAGTTGGAAGATAATCTCTGAAATTTCTTGTTCATTTCTTTTTTAAAGAGAATTTATCTGTGCTTCTCCTTAGAAGTTTCTAATTTCCAAATCAAGATATGCGTCCTATTCACCCAATCAGTTTAATTTTCAGGACGGCATTTTTCTAGTTTTTTGTTCGTTTGTTTTGCCTGCGAAAAATCAATTTAGGCACCCAAAGACAACTGTATATTGACCATTTTTTAGTTGATATTTTCTAGTTAAATCTTCCTACATTTACATTTCTGTGAAGCACTTGCAAGTCAAGGCTTCCTCTCAGGAATATTAATGAGGACTGGAGTCTGGGAGTTCCCAGCCATGGAGGCACAACTTCCCATATTAATTATAGGTATGCTTGTTGTTGTTGTTTTTATTGCTGCTTGGTATCTGCAGAGTCTCAGCACATTTTCTAGGAGTGTTATGCAATGGGTTAAAGTTTGTTGCTTTAAGTGTTGAGCTGCAAGATCCTCACTCCCCTAGAGTCTCATTCAACCTTCTTATGTGCCTCAGTTTCTCTCTTTGCTGACTACAACAACCAGAAGGGCTACCAGTGCAGATGGACTAAACCTCATTAAGAGCCAGTTAGTTTCTTTGCAGGTGTGTGGGAATTTCCCTATGGGGCTCCTGCATGTCATGAGGAATGTCCTCTGACACATCCGCAGAGATCCTCAGTTGTCTAAGAACATCTGAGATTCTTGCAGGAAGGAGGATTTCCCCTTTATCTTCTGAGCTGAACAAGATCAGCTCTCACTTATACAGCTTAGGTGTTTGCCCAGACTCAAAAAAGGCAAATCCTATCGAAAAGCCAGGGTTAAAAACCAGTCCCATTTTCCCTCCTGTCTCTCCTTAGCCTGGGATCTATCAACTGTAAACATTAGTTCCACCAAGAGTATTACAAAATATGGCTCAAATAAAGTCAGCAGCACAAGCAAGGGAAGGTCCTGAATCCAAGAGACAAGTGTCCCAAGTTCACCCGACAGGCAGGGAACTGGTGGATCAATGGACCCTTTGCTGGATGCCAGCACCAGGTGTAGGTCAGCAGGGTGGTGCTGGGTGAGATTTTCTGGGATCCTGCTGTATTGTGCCAAGTAAATGTCAATGTAAGAAGCATTGAAAACCGTGAACAATTGTTGAGATTTTATCTGAGCCAAACTGTCATTGGCCTTGAATCAAAATCTCAATGGATTGAAATAATGCTCTGGAGAATGGCAGTTTTCACCTTATTTTAGATATTACGGTCAGAAGTGGAGATGTATGTGGTTGCATGAAATCCATTGGTGATAGATTGGATAAAAAGTAAAATGACAGACACATACTTCTTTCCCATAGGGGGATATAGGATAGAACAGCCAACAATGAACTCAATACCAATGAGGGAATTTGTGGTCTCCACAGAGCACAGAGTGTCCAAAAAAAGAAAAATTCCTTTGACATTCCAAAGCTATGTTCTTGTAGATTCCAAAGGACAGTAGAAAGTCTCCGTTAAGGTAAAGAATGACCTTTTTTAGAGAAGATTCCTGCCTAGGTTCCAGTGACCCACCATAAACAGCTTTTAGTTAAAAAGTTTTAACTTCAGAACATCCTTTGTGATAACTTTAGGTCTCTGAGTTTAAAAGACCACCAACCAGGCCTTCCCTGACCTAATCGCAGGTTAGCGAGTGGCCACTTTTTGTGTGGCCACACCCTCCTTTGACCACTCATGCCCCACTTCTTGCCACCAATCCTGTCCCTCCTCTGTCCCACCACAGGAGGAGAAACCATCAACCCTGAGTAGGAAAAGGACCGGTAGGGTGCCAGCAGCTGCAGCTTCCTCACGAAGTGTGGGCCTGGCCAGCACGTCCACAGTGCTCAAAACACAGGTCCCCCAGAACCTGTTTGCCACCTGGGAGTTGGACTGCTCCAGCCCCAGCTGCGTGCCCAGGTGGTGTAGTCTCACTTTAAAGAAGCTAGTGATCTACAAGAAGCTGGCCAAGGACCTCAACTCCGTGGTAATTTCCGTGAAGATGCGGGATTCCAAGGGCATCCTGAGGTCCCAAGAGATTGTGCTGCCCCGCGGTAGACCAGTGCAGACCAACCTGGCGCTGACCTTCTCCCTGCAGTACAACCACTTCCTCAAGGGAGAAGGGAACAAGCTACTGATCATGCTGGAGCAGAGGAAGTGTTCTAAGAAAAGAAATTTCCTGGGCTACGAGACACTGGCCACTGGTGCCATCCATATGGCTGACATCATGCAGCAAAACCCCAAGTGTGGCCAGATGGTGAGCCTCTGCCGCAGCATCAAGGAACCCTCCACTACTGTGGCCGAGATCTGGATCTCCTCCCTGTGCAGTCAGCCCATTGAACACAAGGACAGTGCCATGCAGGTCAGCCCTAAGGCCAAGTCGGGGGGTAACTACGAGGGGCAGGATGAGTGCTCCTTTTCTGAGCTGCAGCCCAGCTGCAGGGGAAAGCACAGACAGGACCTGCACAAGGATGACTTGGAGAAGGGGAAGCCAAAGAAGCAGCGGCAATCAATACGAGGGAACTTGAAACAGAAAGTCCTGGCGCTGTTTCACAGGTCCAAAGGGTCAGAGAGGGACCTTCGGTCTGACATGATGGGGAAACGCAGGAAAAGTGACCCATACGTGGAGGAGGATGAGAGCGTCCTCAGCATCCCCAGGCCCAAGCTCAGGCCATACTTCGATGGCCTGTCAAACTCCAGTTTTCAAACAGAGATGTGGGGCAGCCCCAGTAACAGGACCCAAACAGAGCCTCTGAGTCTGCCCCACACGCCTGAGAATTCGTGGGCCCGGGGAGGCAAGCAGCCAAGTGAGAGGGACAATGAATTTGTGGCCCACAGCACACCCACCAGCAAGGTGGACAAGATCCAGATCTCCTCCCTGTCCAGGCCGCCCATCGACCATGAGGACAGCGCCAGGCAAGCCAGTCCCAAGGCTGAGTCCTCGGACAACTACACTGAGTGCAAGTGTGAGAGCTTCTTCTCGCAGCTGGAGGCCAGCTACCATACCGCTGACCAGGAGGAGGATGACTTTGATGAGGGGAATCTCATATTCACAAGGAGCACCCTGACCAGGCAACAGAACTACCACCAGAAAGTCCTGTTATGGCTGCACACAGTCCAAGTGTCGGAGGAGGTCCTGGACCCTGAGCAGGACCATGGGGAGCATGTCCCGGAGGTGGAGGAGGACCTGGACCTCCTGTATGACATGCTGCAGAACCCCAGTGACAGTGGCCCAGACACTGAGGACGATGGCAGCGTCCTCAGCACCCTCAAACCTAGGCTCAGGCCATACTTTGAAGGCCTGTTTAGCGGCCCAGACGTGAAGGACAATCACAGTGTCCTCAGCAGCCCCAATCCCAACCTCAGGCCACACATGGAAGGCCTGTCAGACTCCAGCTTGCAGATGGAGATGTGGGGCCTCCACAGCGCCAGGATCCAAAAGGAGCCTCTGAGTGTGGCCCACCTGCCTGAGAATGCGAGGGCCCCGGGAGGCAAGCAGCCAAGCCACAGTGACTCCAAACTTGTGGCCTACAGCACACCC
>NW_005882378.1:0-5174 GCF_000147115.1 Myotis lucifugus | reverse complement strand
ATGTATCACATACTTTTTAAAAAAGTAACTGCTGATGGGGCAACCATTTGGGGTGGGTGTGTGTGTGTGTGTGTGTGTGTGTGTGTGTTTTGGTGCAACAATTTTGGAAAAGAGTTTTACCTTAACTGATAAAGCCGAATATAAATACATGTGACATAATCACACTGTTAAATATTTTTTATCTGTGAAAATGAATTGTAGATTTAAGAACCAATATGGATAACATGACAAACAAATGTTGGGAATAAGAAGCAAATTATAGAATAATGCATAAACTAAGATGCCAATTATCTATAATTCACCACTAGGCAAAACTATAGTATATTGATATACATAAATAATTAAAACTTTTAAAAATATATTTTTATTGATTTCAGTGAGGAAGGGAGAGAGAGATAGAAACATCAATGAGAGAGAATCATTGATTGGCTGCCTCCTGCATGCACCCTACTAGAGGTCGAGCACTCAACCCAGGCATGTGCTCTAGACCAGAATCGAACCCTGGACCTTTCAGTCCACAGGCTGACACTCTATCCACTGAGCCAAACCAGCGAGGGCAATGATAAAAACTTTTTAAAGTCTGGTCAGGGTGGTTCAGTGGTTGACCATCTGCCTATGAACCAGGAAGTCACGGTTTGATTCCAGGTCAGGGCACATGCCTGGGTGGAGGGCTCCATTCCTATTGGGGGCATGCAGGAGGCAGCTGATCCCTGATTCTTTCTCATCATTGATGTTTCTATTATTCTCTCCCTCTCCCTTCCTCTCTGAAATCAATAAGGGAATATTTTTTAAAAATGTTTTAAATGGTAAGAGTGAATGAATAACAAAATTTAGCGTAAGGATTACTGAGCTATGTTAAATTCTGTTCCTTGAGCTGGGTGGTAGTGAAAGGGTGAGGGCTATGCGCTCTCCGCCATCTCCTCCATGTTGGGGCCACGTGTAGCCTTCTTCCCGGAAGCCCAGGCCTCTGCTGGCCGCGCCCGGGATTTTAAACTAACCAATGACAATCAAGGAAAGTGCGCGCCATAGATATGACCACATCCTGTGTAACAAGACCCGGCTCACGCCTGACCAATCGGCAGGGCCCACAATCCCCTTGCGTCACCCCCCTATTTAAGCCGGATTTTCCCATGGGAGGGGACTCTCTCTTCCTGTCGCCGGGCCGGCCGGGAACGGGGTCGGTCTAGCTAGTCCTAAAATAAAAGGTCCTTTTGCTGTTGCATCGAAACTGGCTCCCAGTGTGGAATTCTTTGGGGATCTTGGAATCTGGGCATAACATTTGGGGTCTCGCCCGGGATCCTCAAAGCCCATTGAGGGACTCCCAGCTCGGAGGACTTGGCTGACCGCGGTATGTGTCGTTTATGTTTGTATTTGTTTGTTTCTGTGTGAGCTCACTTCTGAAATCTGTATTCGCCCACATTGATCGTGGACGCACGAGGACAAAGGGCGGGAGGAGTCGGGGGACGCCTCGATCCTCCATCTGTATCTGTAGAACTAGCTTTGCTTCCGAGGTCGGGAGATCTGTAGGCGGGTAGCTTCCGCTGCCTGTAGAACTAGCTTTGCTTCCGAGGTCGGGAGATCTGTAGGCGGGTAGCTTCCGCTGGCTGTAGAACTAGCTTTGCTTCCGAGGTCGGGAGATCTGTAGGCAGGTAGCTTCCGCTGGCTGTAGAAGTAGCCTTGCTTCGTTTTCGGTTTTTACCATCATGGAGTTGGAAGATTATTTTGGTTTCGCGTCCATGGAGTTGGAATACTGTATTTTAGGGCCCCTTAGTTGTCTGTGTTTGTGTTTTTTTGGTTTTGTTTTGTGGATTTACTGGATAGACATTATGGGACAGACTCAAACTACTCCTTTAAGCATTATGGTCTGCCATTTTAAAGAGGTAGAGAAAAGAGCCAGCAACCTCAGTGCGGAGGTTCGGAAGGACCGGTGGCGGGCCTTTTGTTCCAGGGAGTGGCCGACTTTTAATGTCGGGTGGCCGCCGGAGGGGACTTTCGGTCTCCCCACCATCCGCCGGGTTAGGGACATCGTCTCCCAGCCCAAAGAGGGACATCCTGGTCAACTCTCTTACATTGTTACTTGGCAGGACCTCATGGAAGATCCACCATCTTGGCTTAGGCCCTTCCTACCTCCACACCCTCCGGAGCCAGAACCCATTCTTGCCTTGCAGGAAGCGGAGAAGAGGAAGGAGAAAAAAACCACCCTGCCGTCAGCTCCAGCTCCCCCCTACCCAGTTTTGCAGGGGGGAACTGGAGAAGAGTTAATTTTTCCTCCCCCGTATCATTTCCACAGGATGCCAGAGAGATTTGATCCTGCCCTGTCGCGGGAAGCTGACGCAGTTCCGGGAGTGCCTGGGGGCGGGGTTCCGGGAGTGGCTGCGGTTCCGGTTCCGGTAGGAGGCCCGCCTCTCACCCGGCAAAGAGCTCAACGGGAACTGTCTGTCGCAGCACCCAACTCCACTATCAAGACCCTGCCCTTACGGGCCGCTGGACCCCCGGAAGCGGATGGCAACCAGCCCCATTTCTATTGGCCTTTCGCAACTAGCGACTTGTATAACTGGAAGGCACAGAACCCTAAGTTCTCCGAAAAGCCGGGGAGACTTATTGACTTGCTAGATTCTGTTCTTTTCACCCATCAGCCCACATGGGACGACTGTCAGCAGCTTTTACAGATTCTGTTCACAACGGAAGAGAGAGAAAGGATCCTCAATGAGGCCCGGAAGATGGTTCCTGGTGTAGATGGAAATCCAACCACAAACCAGGCCCAGATAGATGTCTCTTTCCCTTTAACTAGGCCTGAATGGGATTTCAACACGGCAGAAGGTAAGGAGAGGCTTTCGGTCTACCGCCAGACTCTGATGGGAGGTCTCCGTAGGGCTGCTAGGAAGCCCACCAATTTGACCAAGGTAGGGAATGTACAGCAGGGAAGAGATGAGTCTCCAGCTGCTTTTCTAGAACGGATCATGGAGACATATCGCACCTACACCCCCATGGATCCAGAAGCCCCTGAGAATAAGGCAGCTGTAATCATGAGTTTTATAAACCAGTCAGCCATGGACATTAGAAAAAAACTGCAGAGAATAGATAGATTAGGAGAAAAGAGTTTACAGGATTTACTGGCAGTGGCAGAGAAGGTGTTCAATAACCGAGAGTCCCCTGAGGATAGACGAGCCCGCACCATGGTGGCTGCCAGTGACAAGCAGACCCGAAACCTGGCCAAGATTCTGCTAGCCACCACCACGGAGTCCCCTGAGGAGCGGACCCACCGCCTTCGCCAGCTTGCTGATGGCCAAGAAAGAGGTAAGGAAACCGCCCGGAGTGGGAAAAAAAAACTGCAACAGAACCAATGTGCCTACTGCAAAGAGATAGGGCACTGGGTCCGAGAATGCCCAAAGAAGGCCGGTAAAAGGGGAAGCAAGATGGACCGGGTGGAGGTCTTGGAGCTGGAAGGACTGAGTGATTAGGGGAGTCGGGGTTCGGACCCCCTCCCCGAGCCCAGGGTAACTCTTAGAGTGGAGGGGACCCCTGTTGACTTCCTTGTCGACACTGGAGCACAACATTCGGTTCTCCGCACACCTCAGGGGAAGCTTGCTAATAAAAAGTCCTGGGTGCAAGGGGCAACTGGCATGAGCCAGTATCCATGGACTACACGAAGAACAGTAGATCTAGGAACGGGCCGGGTATCCCATTTCTTCATGGTAATACCGGAGTGCCCCTACCCCCTTTTAGGACGGGACTTGCTAACCAAGATTGGAGCCCAAATAACCTTCAGACAAGGGGGGCCTCAGGTTACCGATAGCGAAGGCCACCCCATCCAGGTTCTGACTCTGAGACTGGAGGATGAATATCGCCTACACCAGGGGGCACCCCCAGTAGAGAACAATATAGATAGATGGCTGCAAGAATTCCCCACAGCCTGGGCAGAGACGGGGGGAGTAGGACTGGCCGCCCACAGGGCCCCAACCCTGGTTGAGCTAAAACCAGGAGAAAGCCCAATAAGAGTAAAACAGTACCCTATGTCCCAGGAGGCTCGGAAGGGAATCCAGCCTCACATCCGGAGACTGCGAAGCCTAGGGGTACTGGTTCCATGCCAATCTGCCTGGAACACCCCCCTCCTGCCGGTCAGAAAGCCCCACACGAATGATTATCGACCAGTCCAGGACCTCAGGGAAGTAAATAAAAGGGTCCTGGATATACACCCAACCGTTCCCAACCCATACACTCTCCTAAGCTCTCTGGCACCCTCTAGAGTCTGGTATACCGTACTAGACTTGAAGGATGCCTTTTTCAGCCTGCCGCTAGCGCCTCAAAGCCAACCCCTGTTTGCCTTCGAGTGGCACGACCCAGAGGAAGGCTACAGTGGACAATTAACCTGGACGCGATTGCCCCAAGGATTCAAGAATTCACCCACCATCTTCGACGAGGCGCTGCATGAAGACCTTGGTGAGTACAGGAGAGAGCACCCCAATCTCACTCTCCTTCAGTACGTAGATGACATCCTGATTGCTGCCGATACCGCCAAAGATTGTGAACAAGGGACCAAAGATCTGCTGGCCACCCTAGGGACCTTAGGGTACCGGGCCTCTGCGAAGAAGGCTCAGATATGCCAAAAGAGGGTGAGTTACCTGGGGTACATACTGGAGGGCGGACAGCGGCGGTTGTCAGATGCTAGAAAAGAGACAGTCTTGAAAATCCCTGCTCCCCCCTCCCGGAGGGAGGTGAGGGAGTTCCTAGGATCGGCTGGCTATTGCCGCCTCTGGATACCAAGTTTTGCTGAGATCGCCAGGCCCCTATATGAAGCCACCAAGGAGGGGAAGGCCTTTAAATGGACTGAGACAGAAGAAATGGCCTTTAATCAGATAAAGAAAGCTCTTTTGGCTACTCCAGCCCTGGGCCTACCAGACATTACAAAACCCTTTCGCCTCTTTGTAGATGAGCGCAAAGGAGTGGCAAAAGGGGTTTTAACCCAGGCTTTAGGCCCCTGGAGTCGCCCAGTGGCATATTTGTCTAAAAAGCTGGATCCTGTTAGCGCTGGCTGGCCACCGTGCCTAAGAATCATTGCAGCAACAGCGCTCTTAGTCAAGGATGCTGACAAACTGACCCTGGGGCAGGAGATCTGGATCACAACCCCGCATGCCATTGAAGGGATCCTAAAACAGCCTCCTGATAGATGGATG
>NW_005882377.1:0-5174 GCF_000147115.1 Myotis lucifugus | reverse complement strand
AATAAGCTTTGTGATTGTAGAAGTGTTCCTGGGTGATAAATAGCAGTAGAAAGAAGGTACATGTAAAAGAGTTTCTCTTTTAGATCAACAAATTACCCCTGTCTCTGTACAACTAATCAGGATTTTTCTTGTCTGTCCTCTCCTCTCCTATCCCCCACTTGATATTTGTATTTGAAGGACTATCATATAATTAGTGTTAAAGATCAATGTTAACTAAAAATAAGGCATCAAATACTTCTCTTATCCAACATGTACATATCATCTTTCTCACGTTTCATTTGGGAAAAATTATTATAAATTCTTTGTCTATTCGTCTCCAGCAAATATGTGTCAGATTTAATTAGTTACTGTCTCTCTTTGAAGTTTTGTGGAAATATTGTTATTAGTGAAATTGTGCCATGTACCAACTTTGTTTACATAATTCTCCCTTTGTTCATAAGTTCCTCTTGAATGCCCTTCATAATGAAGGACCTAAAATGTTATAAACCATATTCGCATTGATGTTCTCATCCTATTTTACCACTGATCTCAATCCTAGCTGCCTAATAGCATGAGTTTGGCCATTAATCAACCTGGAGATTAGCCTAGCCAGGCTAGTTGCTGAGTGGCCTTAATAAGATTAAACTCTCTGAACCTCTGTTGCTTAATTTCTAATTGGAGTAAAAAGTATTTAACCCATAAGATTTTTGTGAGTATCAACTATGATGACAGATTAAGGCACCCAACACAATGACTAGCACATAATCATACTAAAGAAATATTAGTTTTCCAACGGACATTTTTGAGTCTGAGGAACAGAAATAAAAAATACTGAAAAAGAGTGAACACAGCTGAAGGGACGTGCAGGACAACATAGAGCAGACCAACATGTACACTGTGGGAGAGAAAGAAAGGAGAGAGAGCAGATAAAAAGGCAAAGAATATTTGAAAAAATAATGGCTGAAAACTTCCCAAATTTGATGTCAGAAATTAATATAAATATCTAAAAAGCCCCATTAAGTCTGAGATGAACAGAAAGAGATCCACACTGAGACACATTATTATCAAACTTTCTAAATATAAAGAGAATATCTTGAAAGCAGCAGGAGAGAGTGACTTATCACATACAAGAAATTCTTATAAGATTATCAGCAGATTTCTCATCAGAAACTTTGTAGGCCTGAAGGTAGTGAGCCAATACAGGGTGTCCCTCCAAAATGTATATGCACTGTGAATGATTATAAAGTCAGTGTTTATTAACATATAGTTCATTTTCAAAATTTAAAAGAATCTACAGAAATGAATTATTTTTTGTGTGTCAATGCCTATTTTCAAACTGATTATCCTTCTGGTCCAGGCACTATTGATAACGCGAAGCAATGAATCACAAACACCAAGAGTCATTTCATTTGGTATTTGTGTGCCTTCAATTCATCGACTGTTGACAGTTTTGTATCATAAACTTTATCTTTATGTATCCCCATTTAAAAAAGTCTAGTGGCACTTTAGGATACATTTTCTTTGTTCAAAGCTTAGTCTGGCTCCACCTATTATTCCAAATCAGTTAAATCTGAAAAGGAGTGAAAATTAAGTGAGTTATCAGCTGTTAAAGTCTGTTTATAT
This sequence comes from Myotis lucifugus, assembly GCF_000147115.1. NCBI lineage: Eukaryota > Metazoa > Chordata > Mammalia > Chiroptera > Vespertilionidae > Myotis > Myotis lucifugus. The sequence goes on along the minus strand of NW_005882377.1, from coordinate 3,572 downwards.
ATATTTTTGGAACACCTTAGGCTTATATTTTCAAAGAGCTAAAAGAAAAAACTAGCAACCAAGAATCCTAAATTTGGCAAAATTCTTTTTTAAAAGTGAGAAACTAAGACATTCCCAGGTAAACAAAAGCTGAGAGAGTTCACAATCACTAGATCTGCTTTGCAAGAAATGCTGAAGGAAGTCTTGCAGGGTGAAATAAAAGACATTAGACAGTAACTTGAAGTCATTTGTATAAATAAAGGAAAAATACATAGGCAATTGTAAAAGCTTGTATTTTATAACTGATTTGTAACTCCACATTTTGTTTTCTATGTGGGTTAAGAGACTATTCATTTATAAAAATTATTAGTTTATGTTTTGGGGTACACAATGTATAAATATGCCATTTTGTGACATTAACAACTGAGAGGATTGGGAAGAGAGCTATAAAGGAGCAGAATTCTTGTGTTATTGAAGTTAAACTGATAAAATTAAATTTAAAGTGTTATAACTTTAGGATGTTACATGAAATTCCCATGATAACAGCAAAAAAAAAAATCTGTAGATATACACAAAAGGAAATGTGTAAGTTATTTAAATATTTCACTAAAAAAATCAGCCAAACACACAAAAAGACAGTAATGTAGGAAATGAGGGACAAAAGGCTATGAGGCATATAGAAAACAAATAACAAATACATGAAGTAAGTTCTTCTTTATTAGTAATTACTTTAAATGTATATGGATTAGACTCTCCAGTCAATTTAGTAGAATGAATAAAAACACATGATCCAACTATATGCTGTTTACAAGAAACTCTTTTTAGGTAAAGACACAAATAGGTCGAAAGTGAAAGAATGGAAAATTATATTTCATTCAAATAGTAACCTAAAGATAAAGGGGTGGCTATACTAATATTAGACAAAATAAACTTTAAATAAAAAAAGTTTACGAGACAAAGAAGGACATTATATATTAACTAGAGGCCTGGTGCACAACATTTGTGCACTCAGGGTGGGGGGGTCCCTCAGCCTGGCCTGCACCCTCTCACAATCTGGAAGCCCTCAGGGGGTGTCCGACTGATGGCTTAGGCCCGCTCCCTGCAGTTGGATATCCTTAGCGCTGCTGCCGAGGCGGGAGAGGCTCCCGACACCACTGCTGTGCTCACCAGTCATGAGCCTGGCTTCTGGTTGAGCAGTGCTCACCCTGTGGGAGTGCACTGACCACCAGGGGGGCAGCTCCTGTGTTGAGTGTCTGCCCATTGGTGGTCAGTGCGCATCATAGCGACCAGTTGTTCTGCTGTTCAGTTGATTTGCATATTAGCCTTTTATTATATAGGATAAAATTTTAATACAGCAAGAAGAAACATTTATGAACTCAATAACAAACCATCAAAAATATGAAACAAAAACTGACAGAGTTGAAGGGAGAAATAGGCAGTTTCATACTAATAATTGGAGACTTCAAAATCTTATTCTCAAAATGAATAGAACAACTAAATAGAAGATAAATTTAAAAATGGAGGACTTAAACAACACAACACATCGACTAGTTCTGACAGATATATACAGAACATTCTACCCAACAACAACAACATACACACTCTCAAGAGTACCTGGGACACTTTCCAAGACAGACCATATGTTGGGCCACAAATTAAGTCTCAATAGATTTTAAAAGATAGATAGTGTACAAAGTATCTTCTCTGACTATAGTGAGATTAATTTAGAATTCAATTACAAAGGAACAGGAAAATTATAGAACTGTGAAAATCAAATAACATACACTTAAAGAACCAATAGATTGAAGAAGAAATCACCAAGAAAATAAAAAAAATACTTAGAGATGAATGAAAATGAAAATATAACATACCAAAGCTTATGGAACACAGCAAAAGTGGTACTAAGGAGGAAATTTATAGTTGTAAACACATTAAAAACAAGAAATATCTTGAATAAATGACCTAACTTTATAACTTAAATAATTAGGAAAAAAAAACTGAACTCAAAGCCAGCATAAAGAAGATTTGAATCAAGATCAATAAAATAGAAAATCAAAATAGAATAGAGAAAATCTACAAAACCAAGAAATTGGTTCTTGAAAAACATTAACAAAATTGAAAAACCTTTAACTAGATGTGTCTAAGAAAAAAAGAGAGGATCAAATAACTAAACTCAAATTAATAATAGAGTGATATGAACAATTGTGCTCCAATAAACTGGACAACTTAGATGAAATGTACAAATTACTAGAAACTCAAGTCCTATCAAGACTAAATTATGAAGAAATAGAAGATTTGCACAGACCTGTAATCAGTAAAGATATTGAATCTGTCATCAAAATCTTTCAACAAAAAGTCTTGGACCTGCTGGTTTTACTGGACACTTCTACCAAAAATTTTAAAAAAGCTAATACCAATCCATCTCAAACATTTTCAGAAATTGAAGAGGAGGAAACACTCCTTAACTCAGTCTATGAGGCCAGCATTACCCTGATACCAGAGCCAGACAAAAACATTACCCACACAAAGAAAACAACCCCCCCAAAAAACTGCAGACCAATATTCCTTATAAACATTGATACAAAAATCCTCAACAAGATATTTATAAATCAAATTCAACAACATATTAAAAAGATTAGACACTATGATTAAGTGCAATTTATTCTTAGAATGCAAGGGTGATTCAACATATGAAAATCACTTAATGTAATATGCCACATCAATAAAATGGGGGGAAAACATGATTCATTTAATGCAGAAAAAACATTTGAAAAAATTCAACACTCTCTCATGATAAAAACACACAATAAAATAGAAATAAAAATAAACTACCTCTGCATAATAAAAGCCATATATAAAAAATCCACAGCAAGTATAACACTCAATGACAAAAGACAAAGAATAAAGTAGGGATGCCTGCTTTTGCCATTTCTTTAAACACAGTACTGGAAGTTCAAGTCAGGCAATTAGGCAAGAAAAAGAAATAAAAGACATGTAGATTGGAAGAAAAAAGTAACATTATCAGCCAGTTCACAGATGATATAATCTTATATGTAATAGCCTGAAAGATTCCACCAAAAATCTGTTAGATGTGAGGAGGTATCTCAACATGGTTTGGATGTCCATTTCCCTTATAACTAGTGATGTTGAGCATCTTTTTATATATCTGTTGGTCGTCCTTAGAAAAGTATCTTTTGAGGTCATCTCCCCTTTTTAAAAAATCAGATTTTTTAATGTTGATGAGTTGTATGAGTTTTTAAAATATATTTTGGATATTAGCTCTTTATCAAAGGTATCCTTTACAAATATCTTCTATTCAGTTGGTTGCTTTTTTGTTTTGTAGTGTTTTTATTTTGTTTTTGTGGGTTTCTTTTTTTCTTCCGTTCAGAAGGTTTTTAGTTTGATTAGTTCCATTCATTTATTTTTGCCCTTACTTTCCTTGCATTTGGGGTCAAGTTCACAAAACCCCCTCTGAGATCAAGGTTAATTAGTTTAGTGCCTACGTTTTCTTCTATGTATTTTATTGTTTCAGATCTTATATTCAAGTCATTAATCCATTTTGATTTAACTTTTCATGTATGGTGTCAGATAAC
>NW_005882376.1:0-5175 GCF_000147115.1 Myotis lucifugus | reverse complement strand
ATGTTACTCTCCCTCTTCAGCTCTGCCCCTGAGACCTGCTCTTTTTTTCGTTTTCCCAGTATTAGTGACCAGTACCTTTATTTACTTAGATGCTATGTCAGAAACTGAGTTATTCCTTTCTTTTCCCTACCCCTAGCCCTCTACATCCAATAAATCACTAAATGTTTTTGCTTCTACATCCAAATATCCAATTGAATATCTATTTATCCCCCACACTGCCAACTTAATTGCCATTACACTACTGCAAATCGGCTTCATCTTTCACAGAGACCACTTATCTCTGGATCTGACTCTTCATTTCCTGGATCATCCCTCTCTCATACATTTTCCGCTGTGGCAGCCCAGAAAGATCTTTTAAAATGCAAAGCTGCTGATTACCTCACTCTGCTGCTTAAGACTCTCTGCAGCCTTGTTTAATCCTCACCCCTTCTCCATGAAATTGACATGCTTTTTTGTATTTTTTAGATGAATAAAATAAGGCTCAGAGTCAAAGTGCCTTGCTCAGAGTATTGCATCAGTGACAGTGAATCAGATAGGCTGATAGAGCAGAAACTTGGAAACATAAAATCCGGCAGCAAAGAGGCACTTATTTCCATAATAAGTATCTTCTGCTCACTAGTGTCAAGGAAATCTAATCACTTGCCACATCTCAAAGGAGTCTGGCTCTCTTTACATTTTACAATATCTCCGGGACTATCCCATTGTTACACCAATAAAGGCTGTTTAAATCTCCCAGGTGCTGCATTAAGATATATTTTATTTTAGCATGATAATATTAATTAGAAGTAATTAAGAAATACTAGGTAAAACAAAAAAATAAAATTAGGCATATAGAATTGCCTGGATAAAAAGACATCCTTAACCCCCACATCCCCACGTGAAATGTATGCCATAAACTTAAGAGGAAATATAATAGTTTAGAGCAGTGATGGAGAACCTTTTGAGCTCGGCGTGTCAGCCTTTTGAAAAACCCTAACTTAACTCTGGTGCCATGTCACATGTAGAAATTTTTTGATATTTGCAACCATAGTAAAACAAAAATTTATATTTTTGATATTTATTTTATATATTTAAATGCCATTTAACAGAGAAAAATCAACCCAAAAAAATGAGTTCGCGTGTCACCTCTGACACACGTGTCATAGGTTCGCCATCACTGGTTTAGAGCCTTAACCAAACCTGCCTATTATTACAAGCTGGAAAATGGTGGGCAAATTTTTTATCTTCTCTTTCTTAGTTGCCTTATGTATAAAACAGGGATAATAGTGGGACCTAGTTAATTACCTTAACTAGGTTTTAGGCACTGTATTTAGCATTTTATATAATACTTTTGGTGACTTCCTTTGAGGAAGGGAAAGGCACAATAGAGATTGAAAAAAGAGGATTAAATGAATCAGCATTTGTAATCTGGTTCTGTTACCTCTACACTTTCTGAGAAATAGGTTATGTATTTGCTTCTAAACCAGTGGTTCTCAACTTTCCTAATGCCGCTACCCTTTAATACAGTTCCCCCAATGTTGTGGTGACCCCCAATTTCATTGTTACAAATTGAACATAATTAAATAATAGTGATTAATCACAAAAACAATATGTAATTATATATGTGTTTTCTGATGGTCTTAGGCGACCCCTGTGAAAGGGTCGTTTGACCCCCAAAGGGGTCGCAACCCCCAGGTTGAGAACCGCTGAAACAGTTATCAGTTATAAGATTCTCAGTGTTTGAAACACAGTAAGGTTATAAAAGTCCACAAGGCAGAGAAATAGCTGGGGGATGTGTTGAATGAGCTTTATAGCTAGAAGGATATGCTCGTTGCTTCTCGTATTACTAGATTTTCCTCCTCAGAAAGCATCCCTCTCTGGTTAACCTCTGAAATGCTCGTTTGGCAAGGCCATTGCATTGCAGAATTATCATCATATCACAAATAGATATTCTGTTTTGAACCATACACAGTCATATGTGACTTGTACTTCAGTCTTGCAAGGAGCATAACATGGTATTACATGGTGTAGTGAGCAATGAAATAGGTATTTGTGTTCTATTTGAGTTATGTACATTTGTTTGTGTTGCTTCACTGTACTTTGAATTGAGTATGTAACAAGAGGTGGTTAAAAATGTGTTAACATTGAGCTCTTTAGGAGAATCCAACAATTCTTTTCATCCTTGGTAGATTTCAAAAGGAAAGTTCCACACAGTGTTTTTGAGCCTTAGAATCTATGATTTTTTTCCCCTAGTGAAATGGCTGATTCAGCTGCCTTTCCCCTTTCCCATCCCCTTCTTCCTGTGTCTTTACTATCTTCCAAAGGAAATAAGCTCCAGAGAATAGTTCTTGCTCTTTATTTTATTTTTTAATAATTCTTGCTCTTTAAACTGCTAAGCACTGCCAAGGTGAGTGAGACAACATCTATGAAAATTCACTCATTCATTCAACCTACATTTACTGAGTGCCTACCCAATTCAAGGCATTGTGCTAGATGTTGGAGATACAAAGTCAAATATGAGATGTCACACACTCTCAAGGGGCTTACGTGTATTGATAAAATGAGCTAAGTGAAGGTGATTAGGAACCCCACATATTTGTATTTTTTTCATTTATAACATTCTTTTATATAACATCTGTTTTTTATGCTAATTTTAACATCATCATAATTATGCTTAACATTAATTTAGTACTTACTGTGCTGCAGACCTCATACTTAAAGTTTTATTCTGTATATTACTTCATTTAATCTTCACAACAACTTCATGAGGTAGGGGCTATTAATAGCCCTCTTATATAGATTGAGGAAAGCAAGGCTCAGAAATGTCATGTGAGTTATCTAAGTTTATGCTATTAAGGAATGGCAGAAAAGGAATTAAAGCCCACGACCTTGTTCATAATAGCAATGCAGTATTGTCTTATATTTGGATATAACTAGTGAAGAATTATTTCATTATTTGGATGGTGCTGATCCATTATTTGAACTGAATATGATATATTACAGGTTAATTCTTGGAATAGGCAAACTTTGGGGAATAATGGCTTTTGATGGAACTTGTTTAGAGATGAAGATGGGTCAATGTCTGTAAAGTTGGAGGTGTAGGACCAATCACTGGTAGAAATCCTCTTGCTTAAGCCCCTTACTCTGAATAAACTGAAACATGACACACAGACAGCAAGAGGTTAAGCAAAAATTCCAACAATTTGGAGCAAACAATATCTGACTACTATTGGAATATGAAATGATTCTTTCATTAAAAATCACTGTATAAGTGATTTTAAAAGTGATAAAGGAAACAAAAGGGAGAGAAGACTTATATAAGTATATATTGAGCCTTATTTTTTACAGTGATGTTATGAAGGTAAAAAGTATTGCTTGTCAATTTCCATACCATCTCCACATATTCCAGGTGTGCTGGGTAAAACAAATGCTATTTTTTGTTGTGGTTGTTGTTCATTGTATCATTGGTAAGTTCTGACATTTTAATCCAAAGGATATATTACACCCTGCTTTGGTTTTCTAACCATAGGGCAAGAGCCTAATTTAATTGGGCATTGTCCAAGTAGATTTCACAACCTTTGTTCAAGCTGAAGCATAGAGAACACTTTATAGAAACTGTTAACACACTTCTCTTTTTAGTTTTTGCTTTAAATTTTTGTCTCATTGACACATTCCTCTTGAGGTCTTAGAAAACTATTTCAAATTAATTAAAGCAACACTTAAAAGTGATGGTGTCCTCCAGCAATACGTTGTTGATTTCGGGAGGAAGAGGTATGGAGTAGTCCCAGATCATCAATAATATAATCAGAACCATGATATGGAGATAGACAGAAGTGGGTATAAATCCCGATACTTCTTTCTCCTTAAAATTATCTCAGTACCTCTGTTACCTCATATCATATACTATTCACACAAGGTTGTCATGAGGATTAAATGAAATCATCTGAGTGAATGCATGAACACAATTCAGAAAGTTGGCAATTACTGTTTATAATAGCAGTTCTCAACCCGTGGGTCGCTACCCCTTTGGGGGTCGAACGACCCTTTCACAGGGGTCGCCTAAGACCATCGGAAAACACATACATAATTACATATTGTTTTTGTGATTAATCACTATGCTTTAATTATGTTCAATTTGTAACAATGAAATTGGGGGTCACCACAACATGAGGAACTGTATTAAAGGGTCTTGACATTAGGAAGGTTGAGAACCACTGATTTATGATGTTTACATCTTCTCTAATAAAAATTGGGATGAAGTGATTTCCCATAAATTATCTCAAGGATCTTAAAAAAGAGAAGATCCAGTATTTATATAGCTCTTTTAATGATCAGTAGATATCACTTCTTTTTGTGTGAAAAAGGGATCTTTACTCTCTCCTTAGGTGTGGCTGGCTGCTAGGCTGGCTTCCCACACTGTGAACTCAATCATGAGGTTTGGAATCATCATACCCCATAAGCATTCCTGCCTTTGAATTTGCTTGTTTATTATTATACAGAAAATATAACCTGCATTGGCATGATCTTTCAAAGGCAAAAAAAGTAAACCCACATTCCTCTTTGGAGGGATTGAAATCAGAACCTAGACATTTTGTTTCATGTGTGTTTGCTGTCTGAGAACCTGGTTTGACTCATTAACCAGATTATATCCAATACACCACACACCCAAGCATGACCCATATTATTGCTTGACATTTTCTATTATGTGTTCAGAGAAAAATATACAGTTTATATTAACAAGCAAGGTTAAGATGGCCTTACTTATTTTAGAAACTGCACTCCCTCACCCCTCAATTTAGGTTAATTTTAAGATTCTCATATATTTTATACTGGGTTAAAATTATTTTTACAATATATTTTTGTTAGGAATGAATAAAATTCTTTTAAAAAGCACCTAAATATAACACATTTTAATGGTAACTGCAGAGGGTGGGTTTGCATTTTTAGATAACACCCATATTAGTTTCCAAGATGCAGTGTTCAAGCAGTATTTGTAATAAGACCTAATGCTAACACTTCTGTGCTGTCTTCACATTCTCCTGAGGTCACGTCCATATAAATCAATCTTTCTCTGAAGCAATGGCAAAGCACCTGATAAGATTCATTTCATTAAATTTAAATCAATCAGAAGACCCTTAGTTAATGCCTATGACCCTTTGAGCTAAATTTCCCAACCCCCAATATACAGAGGAGAAA
>NW_005882375.1:0-5175 GCF_000147115.1 Myotis lucifugus | reverse complement strand
TAGTTCTTTTTCCTCTGCTCCGAGGCAGCCTGTTGGTGAGGCGGTGGAGCTTGCATGCAGGGTCTCTAAGCTCAAACATTCTATGAGGTGGTTTTCTCCCACGCGGGTATTTATTCAGATCGTACGAGGGACTGGCCGAATTTTTCAATCCTGCAGACCTGGAACACGACCCCATCCCCTCCCGGGAAGTGAGTGTGTCCTCCGCCAATGCCACATGCACCAGTTAGAACTGGCAGGATACAAGCGAGGTCTGGGCCAACTTCCTCTGACTCATAGCTTGGCTAGAAATAGGGCCACTGTCACTGTGGTTCCCTCCAAGCTCCCATCTGGTTCTGCTGGGTCTTCACACGTCCCCCAGGGCTCTAGTCTTAGACTTCACTCTCTCGGGAGTGCACATGACCCTGGCTCCTGGCAGATTCTTTCAGGGCTCTCTGTGCCTCACTGCACTGCCCACTGCCAGGGTAACAGGGAGCAGTTGCTCTGGTGGTGACAGGCCTGCTTTCTAGATGAATGCAGTCCCACCTTTTAGGAAAGGAGCTGGTGAGTGCAGGGCCTTGGGCTGCTCCTCACCCACCCACTCTCGTTCTGATGCCACAGAGAGGAGGGCAATGCAAGCCGGGTGACAGCCTCTGGGACACGCTACTTCTCCCAGAACCGAATCCCATTCGTCTCCGAGAAATGGAATGGCTTTATTACCTTGGGTTGGCCGGTATGATACTCGGTAGTAATCAAAAGATGCGACAGGAGGGCTCCAGGAGACCACAACTGAGTCCTTGGTCACATTGCTAATTGTGATGTCTTTGGGGGGATCAATTCCTATAAGGAAGCCGGTGGTTGTGGGAAAAAGACAGAAAGCACAGTGTGAAAAACGAATTCCTCTCTCTGGTTTTATGTGGACCAAGAGCTAATGGTGTCCCAGACCATACTGAGTGGTAGGGCACCATTAACACCATGGTCAGGCTGAAGTCTCACCTGCAGCCTCATGGGCGTGGCCCAAGCCACATTTGTGGAGAGTGTTTTAATGACATAAAGTCAAGCTGGCAAGGTCTGTGCCTGTGCAGCAACTATTACCTACTTGAAGGCCAACTGGGAAGCTTCCTTTGTTTGTATGCTTTGTTTTAAACTAGAAATAACATGGCTATTTTCTCTTGGGCAAACCAGCTCTGTCAGTCTCTATCCCTTATTTTTTTAGCAGCCAATTTTGATTCAATTTGGAAAAAAATGCCTATTGACTGGAGAGGGATTTCAGAGAAAATCCACTTTGCTAAACTCTATTTCATTTTTACTGTGCACTTTAATGTTTTAACTGCTGGATGGAAACCAGGTGTGTTGAATCCACTTGTCCAGTTGTGAGTTCTTGTCAGCATGTAGCAAACTACCCAACACACATGTCCTCACCCATGTTCACACTAGTATTTGGGCCTGTATTTGGGAATGATGAGATGTGAATGATCCAATCCATCTCAGAGTGCCCGTGTTTTCCTAACAACGTGCAAATCAATCCTGTTTTCTGAGTACCAGGGCCCTACATGGTTGAATGCTAGTCCCATCTGATTCTGGGGAAGCATCATTTGCATCAATGAGCAGTTAGAGATGGCTCTCCAGAATAGAAACAGGTATCTCCTTACTGCAGAAGGTTTTCTTCTTGCAGACTAGCTCTCTCTAGAGCTTTGTCCTAGGCTGCTAGAGGGAGGACCTCTGGACCAATACATTTAAGCCCTGGCCTCCGCAAGACATTGGGCCCATCCTACCTTCAAATTGGAGTTTCCCATCTTTGCACTGTATGTAACTACGGAAGAAGTGGCTTTTCCACAACAGCTCACAGACCCTCTTTAGCCGAATGAGGCGGTCTCCTGCTCCTTGGGTGTTTCACTTGGTAAATTTTGTTAACTTGTCAAAGGCTACTGTCCCCACCTTCTGTCAAGTCCTGCAGCTTCACCTGTGGTGATGGAGCCCACGATGGGCTCAGAGGTCACCGTGCCATGGACGGCCACGAGGTTCACAATGTACTCGGTGGCCGGCTGCAGGCCCATCAGGACAGCGTGCCTCTTGGTGGCATCCAGGGAGACCTCCGTCATCTCTTCCTCTTCATCCCGGGGGCTGTAGTTCAGGATGAGTCTGTCTGCTGGAGGGGATGGGTCACTCCAGGTGATGTTCACGCTGGAGGAGGTCACGTGAGAAAAGTGCAAATGCGAGATGGGGCGGAAGCCTGCAAAGCAGAGAGATGGGCGGTTCTGAAACACAGGTGAGGTAGGGGGGCCACCTGGCTAGAGGAGCTATCTGACCGAAGGGATGTGCTTTCCTTGCTAATAAGGACCACACCTTTTCCCGCTGAGCCAGAGGTTCCACCTCCACCGGCTCCAGTCCTGTCCACTCTCCTTTCTCCAAGCCTATACCGAAAAATGAAGGGTAGACCGGTATTACCTCTGTGAGTTATTCATAATAAGATCCAGGATTTAAAACCTCGATCCTGGCAGGGATTTAACATGATCCCATGGGGTCTTCTGGTCACCCACTGATTTAGTGCAGGTGGGGAAAGAGACAGATCAGCCCCTCTGTCTGGGCTACGAAATCAGACACAAATTTTTAGGCATCCAGGTGGCTTTGCTCACCTCTCCCCTTGACTTCAAACCATTCCCTCTTGACGATTTATTAGTGTCTCCTCTACCTGTTCTTTCTCTACCCACATTCTGCCTGGGCTACCTGCTCACACTAAGGCCCGTGGATCCCTGAGTGCAGCTGGGCTGCTGCCGCCCTGGTACCTGTGAAGGCATCCACGGTGGACTCCAAGCTCTGCTGCCGACCCCTCTCAGCGGTGATGGAAATGATGTACTCTGCCCCAGGCTCTAGATCAGTCAGTGTGTACCAGGTCCTGTCCTTGGGCACAGTGACTTCTGAGGCGATCCCGGAGGATGGGGTAAAGGTAATTCGGTAGTGGTCAATGGGGCCACTGGCCTTGGTCCAGATGAGGGAGATGGAGGTCTCAGAGGAGGCTGTCACCATGAGGTCTCGCGGGCTGTCAAGTTCTGAGGATAAACATAAGGAGCCGATTTCACACAGGAGGGCCAGTATTTATTGGAATCATCCCCGACCCCGCTGTGGATTTCTATACTATTAGCAGTCCTGCCGACCATGAGGATAGCTTGTCCTTGCTGACACTTAGCTCACATTTTGTTAGGCACCTTCCCTTTGAAAGATGGCTGGGGCTTGGCAAACAGATTGAAGAAGGGCATTATCAGCTCGCTGCTGATTTTTAAGCTCAGCAAATTCATTGTCTCCCAGCCTTTCTTAATAAGCTGATCAGGGCAAGACAGGAGCCACAGGTAGGGCTGTGCCATTCCTAGCAACAGTGGCCACCTCTGTTCCTGAGGCCATTTTGACTGACGTGGCCATGGGTGTGCAGGCAACTAGATCGGAGGCCTCCTGGTGACCCACGTGGTTCTCTAGAGAGATTGTCTATGCTCTGCCCACGGTTTGTACCTAAGGTACTAGAGAGACTCTGAAGTTATCCGGGACTTGGAAGTAAAAGTGCTGGGTGGAAAGCAGTAAGGATCTCGTGTGGACTTTTCCATTGCCCTTAGATTTCATGGGTTATTTCAAAGTCTAGACCTACACCCCCTGGTCTTTCTGAGGGCTTCTGTAGTACATTAATGGATACCACATTCTGTCTGCTGTGGTGCCGACTTATTTGGAATTTTCCACCTCTGCTCTGGACCGCTCCTTAGACCACAGAGGGCCATGCACAGACCTGTACTCCATCCTGGATGTCAGGGGGAGGCACAGGGAATCAAAGAGTTTCAGGAGGTGGTCGTTTTCTGGCTGACAGCTGTTGCCCAGGGACCTACTCATGGGGGAGCACTGCCTCTCACCAATATTTGCCAGGACAAACCTTGTGGCCCCTTGGGATTACAGGGGCCTGGTCTCATTCTGTACCAATTCCTACTCACCTGTTCTGGCGTTCATGGTGGCTGGTATGCTTTGCTGTGAGTCCATGACAGCAGATATTCCAAATCCGTACTCAGTGCCGGGTATCAGATCTATTGGTAGATGCAGAAACAAATGTTATTCTGTGTGTCTGTCAAGGGTGGGAAGGAAGGATGAAAAAGAGGGAAGCCAGTCATTTTAGACTCCTGTTCAGATCTTGCGCTTAGTCCTTCCTGAACCCGCCCTAATTTTACCTCTCAGGACACCCCAATTTCACCACTGGGAAGATCTGAGCCAAGTCGACAGGATGGACTAACTGTCAGTGCAGAGCCTCCTTCTTGCTGCTGGTCTCCTTGGCAGGCAGGTTCCCCTTGCCAGTGGCCGTCAGAGGTGCGCTCTCCAGGGGAAGGTCTCTCCGTGGTACTTAGAGTCTCAGGTTGATGACAACTGGTGAACGGCTTTCTTGCTTAAACTGTGGATTGGGGGAGTGTGCACTCTTGAAGGACTGTGTGGACATAGTCCTTTAAAGTTTTTCTTGGATGTTGTACATGAGGTTTGTATAGTGACTGAGGCCACAGGGTGCCTTCTGGTCTGTTCTAGAGAGTGGCAGTGGGGGGTCTTTCTCTCTGAGCACAGGCCTTCAATGCAGTGGCACACAGGAGCCTTGCTGCTGTGGATTCCCTCCCAAGGTTGATCATTTGGGCCCCAGAATATGAATCCAATTCTAGGATGATCTCTGGGGACCTGGGAAGATAGAGAAAATTACAAAAACTGCCCAACTAAAGGGTGTAAACCTCTCTGGGGAAATCCTTTGGGGGTTCAATACAAAGGATCACGGGGAGCCTCCCAGGACATCTGGAATCATCTGGGGTCTCTATTCTCTCCCACACTGATTTCCAGACTAACTGGTTTGACTGGTATATTAACTTCCTACGGCTACTCTAACAGATTCCCACAGCCGAATGGCCAGAACAATACAAGTCTATTGTTTTACAGTCCACGGTGTCTGCCGTCTAAATGCTTCCATCCGTCTGCATGCCCTCCGGAGGCTCTAGGGGAGAGTCCATGGCTTTGCCTTTTCCAGCTGCTAGAGGTTGCCTGCAAATGCTCTCCTGTCATGTAAGGTGACATAGTCACAGGGGCCAGGAATTAGAATGTAGACATCTTTGGGGCCATCAAACTCACCCGCATTGATTAGGCCTGGGATGGCAGAAAAAATGCAACATGATCACATCATCTCCCGTGGGCCCC
>NW_005882374.1:0-5175 GCF_000147115.1 Myotis lucifugus | reverse complement strand
AAATATATGTGTGTGTTTGTGTGTGTGTGTGTGCGCGCCAGGTATAGCAAGCTGAATAATGCTTGCCCACCCCAAGATTTGTGTCTACATCCTAATCCCCAGACTCTGCGAGTATGTTTCCTTATATAGCAAGGCAGTTTTGCAGATGTGAGTAAATTAAAAGTCCTGAGAAGAAAAGGAAAGGGAAGGAAAATTGAGTGTAATCATTTCCTCCTCACCTTTCCTAGTGCAAGTTCAATGGTTTCTAAAGTTGATGGATTAAGAAATAAAAGTAAAAGCAAAAATGGTTATGAGAAGTCACTTCTGTGAAGTACCGTTGTGGATGGGGTAGAATGTGAAATAAGCTTATTTGTTAAACTCTTCTGAAAGGTTTCAAATTGTTTTCACACAATGTACCTTATACTGCTTTTAGTCATAAGACAAGCAACATAGAGAACATTGGCTAAAAATGAAAACTCCAGGGCCAAAACATGGCTCAAATCTCAGCTCTGCCACTTCCGAGCTGTGGGACCTTGGCCAAGGTTGGACCTTAACCACTCTGTGCCCCATCTGGAAAATGGAGGCAATAACAGAATCCACTTCACAGAGCTGTTATGAAGATTAACTTCTTTTCAGTGTGAAAATTTGAAAGCATAAAAAAGTATAAATACGATGTTACCCACATACCCAATGTTCAGTTTTAATATATTTTATTTCATTTTGTTTCACATTGTTGGGTATTTTTTTTAACAAAATAAAATAATACAGCCTGGCTAGTGTGGCTCAGTGGTTGAGTGTCGACCCACGAACCAAGAATTAATAGTTCAATTCCTGCTCAGGGCACATGCCCAGGTTGCAGGCTCAATCCCCAGTAGGGGTCATGTGCAGGGCAGTCGATCAATGATTCCCTGTCATCATTGACATGTATATCTCTCTCCCACTCCCTTCCTCTCTCTGAAATCAATAATATATATATATTTATTTTTAATAATAATAATAGAGATACAGTAAAGGCTCCTGATTGACCCTAGTACACTCCCTCCCTCCCTTTTGGAGGTGACCATCATCAGGAGTTTGGTATGCATCTTTTATATCCTTATTTTTATATTTTTACTACATATACATGAACAAAAATAATACATAGCATTGAATATATATTTATAAATTACATAGATTGTGTTTAAAATTCTAGATCCGTTTTCAATTTGTTTTTTTCTTTATGTTTTTAAAGTTTATCCATGTCACACAAACAGGTATAGCTTCAATCACTTTTATCTGCTTTATGATATTCCATCATTTGATTATACTATAGTGTATGTATCTATTGCCTTTTGGTGGAAATGTATGTTTTCCCTGTATAATCTCTTTCTGCTCTAAAATAGAGTTTTAGCAGTTGTCATTATGAGCACTTGCATTAAGTCTGTCCTAATTGATCTCTCTGTCTATTTACTTCCTAGCTACTTTCCCCAGTACCACCAGAGTGATTTTTCTTATATAGATCACACCCAACCACTGCTTAAGAGCTCTATCATCTTTAAAAATAAAATACAAGCTCATTAGCTTTGCATATACATCCTTTCAGGGGCTGGCCTTTGCCCAATCTCATTTCCTGCCACTCCTCTTATTCTCCCCACTCATCAGTCATAGCGCACCAAATGTGATTCTGAAAGCACCAAGCTTCTCAGTTCTAGGCCTTTGATGATTCTATGCCCGTGTTTTCTATTTCCTAAAAAATTTTTCTCCTTTCTTTTTCCTCCTTCACCTTCCCAGATGTCATCATCACCATCGACTTGTTCTCCTCCTTCCCCTCCTCCTTCTCTTTCTTCTCCTCTTCCTCCTCCTCCTCCTCCTCCTCCTCCTACTCCTCCTCCTCCTCCTCCTCCTCCGTTCATTCATTTTATTTTTCCCTATACTGGAAGGCTCCTCTGTCCTCTGCAGGCAGAACTAAATGCACTTCCCATTTTCTGTTCCCATAATAAATTGTGTGTAACTCTATTAAAATGCTTATATATGCATTGTCTTTTTTTCCCAATGTTCCCCCACTGATCTATATATTCCTGGTAGGGAAGGACTACATTCTAGTCAACTTTCTGCCCCCAGCATTTACTGCACTGGGACAGAGTAGAAGCTTAATAAATGTTGATTAAAAGAATGAATTGATGAATGGAACTTGATGGCTATAGCAATTGAGAACAGTCAAATAGTTTTAATAAAGAAAAATGGAGAAACCTGGTATTGGTGCTTGAAGTTGCTTAAGATGGAGATTGGAGGCAGGAAATCGGGTTAAGAAGGTATTGCACTGTTCTAAAAAGGATTCACTTTATGCCATTGCTTTATATCAAGGGATATGATTTAAATGATGATATGTCTTAACACGTGTAATACCAAGCTAAGCTATAACAGGCTCTAATATACTTAGGCAGGAGGCTGGTTACAATTATGTTCAACGTAATTGCCTTTCACATGGTAGTGTGGTGTGCCCCAAAGCCCCATCTTCATTCTCACCCTGGGACATGTGTCATTTATAGTTTCTCAGCCTTCAGAAAGCTATTCCCTGGCAACAGACTGCAAGCTTCTAGAAAGGCCTTAAGGCACTCATTCAGGGACTGCCGTGTGCTAATCAGTGTTTCTTAAAATGACACAAAAGTTATGTATTAGAGAAATTGTTCACTTATTAATGAAGCTTTCCTATATGCAAATGTGTCCACGTGTATAACATCAACAGGGCAGCAGCTCAGAAAGCTTGTTGTTCATCCTGCACAGGAACAAATGAGAGATGACAGTAGATTTCAGAGCTAATAGTCTAAAACAGTTTTAATAATAATGGCTGGCACTTATGGATAGTGCACCAGGCTTGGGTGAGAACTTCATGTACATTATTTCATTTAATCTCGACCACAAATCTCTGAAGCAGGTATCAATCTCTATTCTTACCAAGTGAGAAACTGGGGCCTTAATGGGTTACATAGCTTCCTCTGGATCACACAGCTCATAAGTGATAGAGCTGGATTTTCACCAGGTGTTTCTGACTGCAACACCTTTGCTTTCAGCTGCTATTATGACATTATGTTGGCAGCTGCTTCACCCACAAGGGTCTGCCTCATGTATGGGGCCAAATCCTAGCAAATGTTTTTCATCTTATCCATTCTCCATTAGGAAAATTACTGAAGCACGCGTTGGGCTTTGGATGCTGGGGCTTCATTTCCTCCTTTCTTAACAACACACTGGTTTTCCCAGTACTAAGCCAAGAACTTCTGGATGTTCCTTCCAAGTCTTTCCTCTTGCTACGTCAGGGATGGCCATGAGCAAAGCTCAACTCAGTCAACTCTTCTCCCCTGGGTCCCTGAATTACCAAAGGGCCTCAAACACTTAAGAAACCACTGATGTTCGTTCATTCTAGGCCCCGGGTGGGAAGATCACTGAACAGGTCCCCCAGGCCTGGTTCTTCATTCTTCCTGTCAATCTTGTGAGGGCTGCATATCCTTCTAAGGAATTCTATTTCTGTTTAGAATGTCCAGAGTCATTTTCCGTAACTTGCAGCCAAATAATGGAATCAGCTGAGATGATCTCCAATTTCTAGAAACATTTCCCTTCAATATCTCCTTATGGAGGACAACATACCATAAGGCAGACAAAGGAACTTAATACTACCCTCAAAGCTGTGTGAGAGTAAATTCAAGTTGTGAGTGTCCTGTTATGACATCAAAATCATAATCATTTCTACTGTGACCACACAGGGGTCTCCCTCAATATTAGAAGAGAATCCCACATCTACCTTCCCTGGCCCCCTAGCCCTCTTTGCTGAGCAGGGCAATGAGACTGAAACTTCTGTTGCCAGTTGCTTTGGACATGGGGGAAATAGGAGAGAAACAGTGGTGGTGATCTCAACTCTTTACTTTTCAGACTCAAGTAATTTAGATTATTGAGATAGTAAATATTTTATCACCTAAACCCTTAGTGGCAAATGTAAGTTAAACACATTGTCACTATTTGTTTCATATATATATATATATATATATATATATATATATATATATATATATACATATAAATATATTCACATTCTTCTAGTCCTAACAAGAAGATAGCAAGAGTGAGTATAACTTGCATGCTAGGAATAATAAATCAATCTAGTAATCTAAAATAAGCTGACTGAAAAAACACTTCTCAGAACCTGGACTGGAAAAGTGAGGCAAGAAACAGACAAATAGGCTGTGTACAAGAAGTAAGAGGGCCATGAACAGAAAGCCATTGGTGTCTGGATATGGCAAATGGTAGATATGAGAGTTAGAAGTAGAAACCAGTGATCCTGCTCTGTATCCAGGATAGCTAACACAAATGAAACGTTGCCCTCATCAGTTAGAAAATCATTATAAAATGACCAGTAAATGGGCTGAAAGACTGTTAGTACCAACACCAATGTTTTAACAATGGCCATTCCAAGTAATGAGTTCATAGGTAATTTTTATTTTATTCTTATATCTTCTGAATTCTACAATAGTCAATGTTCAATTCATTTTTTATGACTTCCTAAAATATTCAATGACAACATATTTTTGGAAACTGTATGTCATGTAACAAGCTGGTTCCAAGATTCTGTTATTGCTCAGCGCATCAGGATGGCCCAGGACTTGGGGATCACCGTGTGCGGAAAGCTCAGTAATGTCTACTCAACTAGAAACTATTTTCTCTGCCACCTTTAAAGTATAAAAATAAATGATACCATAACCTGTATTTCTCTTAATCCCATTCTGCAGCCCTCCCCCCAGGGATCTGCTGATAAAGTTGGCCAACTTACCCATCCTCATCCTCAACATTTACTCTACCAATATCTATAGAATATGTTCTCCTTGAAATCGTTGTCATTAAACACAGAAATTGGGTTTTGTTGTGGACAAATTTCCCTGGGCATCTTCAGCCTTAATTTTATGCAACAAACATTTGGGCCTTACAGTGGTTAAAGGAAATTAACTTTTCTCTGCTACATGGCATAAATATACTGCTCATTGCCCTATTTAAATGGCTACTAGCTGGTTTGGCTCAATGGATAGAGCATCAGCCTGTGGACTGAAGGGTCCCGGGTTCAATTTAGGTCAAGGGCAGGTACCTAGGTTGCAGGCTCCTCCCCAGCCCGGGCCTTGCCCAGGGCCTGTGCAGGAGGCAACCAATCAATGTGTTCTCTCACATTGATGTGCC
>NW_005882373.1:0-5175 GCF_000147115.1 Myotis lucifugus | reverse complement strand
TCGCACAGGAACACAAGGATTGGACAGTCGAGCATTGGAAAAAAGTCATGTGGTCTAATGAATCAGGTTTCCAGTTGCATCATGCAGATGGCAGAGTGAGAATTTGGCGGAAACAGCATGAAAGCATGCACCCCACATACATGATGTTATGGTTTGGGGCATGTTTTCCTGGCATGATTTGGGCCCTTTAATTCATGTGGAACAATGTCTGAATAGCACAACATACCTAAGTATCATTCCTGATTAAGTTCATCCTGTCATGTTGATGGCGTATCCCAATGGAGATGGCTTCTTCCAAGACAATGCGCCATGCCACAGTGCTCGTATTGTGCAGGAGTGGTTTCAAGACCATGAGGGAGACTTTACCTTGCTTAGGTGGCCCCCACAATCACCAGATCTCAATCCAATTGAGCATTTGTGGGACGAAGTTAAAAGAGCCATCAGGCAGCTGGTTCCACAACCATCAAATCTCACAGAACTGGACAGTGCTATTCATCAGGCATGGTGTCAGATTCCTCGCATCACCTTTCAACATCTCGTGGAGTCAATGCCAAGAAGAATCGCTGCAGTATTGAAGGCAAAAGGTGGCCCAACGAAGTACTGATGGGTGGTCATAATAATCTGGCCGGTCATAATAATCTGGCCACTCAGTGTATATATTAGAGGCCCGGTGCACGACATCCTTTTTAAACAAATCCTTATCCTAAGATACATTTTTATTGATACTTGAGAGAGAGCGGGGGAAAGCTTGGTTGCCTCCAGTATGCACCCTGACCGGGGATCAAACCCAAAACATAGGTGTGTGCCCCAACTGGGGCAGAATTTCCTTCCCTTTAAGACTAAAAAATACTCTATGGTGGGTGTATAAATATGTATATGTATATGTGTATTGGCATATATATATATATATATATATATATATACACACACACACACACACACACACACACACATACATACACACACAAACACACACACACTCTCTCTCTTTTAAAGTTTATTAAGGCTTGTTTTCTAGCTTAATGTGTGAATTATTGTGGAGAATGTGCATTTGAAAAAAAAAATGTGTTTTCGTTGTTGGGTGGAGGTCCCATTAGTCTAGTGTTTTCAGGTTCTGTGTTTCCTTAATGATTTTATGTCTTGTTATTCTGTCTATTATGGAAAGTGGGATGTTGGAATATCTTACTACTGTTATAGAGCTATCTTCCTTCAGTTCTGTCAGTGATAATTTGCTTCATGTAGGAGCTCTGATGTTTACAGTTGTTACATGTTTTTTGGTGAATTGGCCATTTTATTACTATACTAGAGGCCTGGTGCACAAAATTCGTGCATGGGGGGGGATGTCCCTCAGCCCTGCCTGCACCCTCTCCAATCTGGGACCCCTAGGGATGTCCAACTGCCGGTTTAGGCCCGATCCTAAACCAGCAGTTGGACATCCCTCTCACAATCCGGGACCGCTGGATCCTAACCACGTGCCTGCCTGCCTGCCTGCCTGCCTAATTGCCCCTAACTGTTTCTGCCTGCCAGCCTGATCACCCACAACTGCTTTCCCTGCCGCGACCTGCCTCCTCTGCGCGAGGCGGTGGAGACGCTGGGACCGGCCTACTCCGCGCCACATGGAGCCACGGGACCTCCAGGCCTCACTGTGTGGAGCAGCCGCCAGGCCCTGCCTCCACTGTGCGTGCAGCCATCTTGTGACGACGTTAGGGCATGATGCGTGAGGGGGTGACGCCACTTGGGCTATTATTCGTATCCTAAATAATAAAACCCTAATATGCAAATTGACCAAACGGCAGAACAACTGGTTGCTATGATGTGCACTGACCATCAGGGGGCAGATGCTCAACGCAGGAGCTTCCCCCTAGTGGTCAATGCGCTCCCACAGGGGGAGCGCTGCTCAGCCAAAAGCCAGGCTCACAGCTGGTGAGCTCAGCGGTGGTGGTGGGAGCCTCTCCTGTCTCTTCTGCAGGTAGGCAGTAAGGAATGAGGGCTCCTAGACTGCAAGAGAGTGTGGGCTGTGCTGAAGTCCCTCCGATTTTCGTGCACCGGGCCTCTAGTACAGTGATGGTGAACCTTTTGAGCTCGGTGAGGCAGCATTTTGAAAAACCCTAACTTAACTCTGGTTCCGTGTCACATATAGAAATTTTTTGATATTTGCAACCATAGTAAAACAAAGATTTATATATATTTTTTGTTGTTGTTGTTGTTCCACTTATTTATTCATTCATTGGTTTCTTCTTTTTTTAATTTTTAATTTCTTTATTGGTTAGGATATTACAAATATGTCCTCATCCCCCAATTAACCCCCAACCTCCCTCCGCCCAAGCCCCCACTCATGCTCTCATACCCCTGTTGTCCGTGTCCATTGGTTTGGCTTATATGCATGCATACAAGTCCTTTAGTTGATCTCTTCCCCTTACCCCCACCCTCCCCTACTTTCCCTCTGGGGATTGATAGTCTGATCGCTGTTTCTCTGTCTTTGGATCTGTCCCTGTTCGTCAGTCTATGTTGTTCTCTATATTCCACAAATGAGTGAGATCATGTGGTATTTATCTTTCTCTGACTGGCTAATTTCACTTAGCATAGTGCTCTCCAGTTCCATCCATGCTGTTGCAAATGGCAAGAGTTCCTTCTTTTTTACCACAGTGTAGTATTCCATTGTATAGATGTACCACACTTTTTTAATCCACTCATCTGCTGATGGGCACTTAGGCTGTTTCCAGATCTTAGCTATGGTGAATTGTGCTGCTGTGAACATAGGGGTGCATATATCCTTTCTGATTGGTGTTTCTGGTTTCTTGGGATAAATTCCTAGAAGTGGGATCAGTGGGTCAAATGGGAGTTTCATTTTTAGTTTTTTGAGGAAACTCCATACTTCTCCACAGTGGCTGCACCAGTCTGCATTCCCACCAGCAGTGCAGAAGGGTTCCTTTTTCTCCACATCCTCTCCAACACTTGTTGTTTGTTGATTTGTTGATGATAGCCATTCTGGCAGGTGTGAGATGATACCGCATTGTCGTTTTGATTTGCATCTCTCCTATAATTAGTGACTTTGAGCATGTTTTCATATGTCTTTTGGCCTTCTCTATGTCCTCTTTCGAAAAGTGTCTATTTAGGTCTGTTGCCCATTTTTTGATTGGATTGTTTATCTTCCTATTGTTAAGTTGCATGAGTTCTCTGTAAATGTTGGAGATTAAACCCTTATCGGTGACATCATTGGCAAATATGTTCTCCCATGCAGTGGGCCTTCTTGTTGTTTTGTTGATGGTTTCCTTTGCTGTGCAAAAGCTTTTTATTTTGATGTAGTCCCATTTGTTTATTTTCTCTTTAGTTTCCATTGCCCTAGGAGCATTATCAGAGAAGAAATTCCTTCGGCATATGTTTGCGATTTCACTGCCTGTGGATTCCTCTAGTATTTTTATGGTTTCCCGTTTTATGTTTAAGTCTTTTATCCATTTTGAGTTTATTTTTGTGTATAGTGTGAGTTGGTGGTCTAGTTTCATCTTTTTGCATGTATCTGTCCAATTTTCCCAACACCATTTATTGAAGAGACTGTCTTGACTCCATTGTATGTTCTTGTCTCCTTTGTGGAATATTAAATGGGCATAGTGGTTTGGGTCGATTTCTGGGTTCTCTATTCTATTCCATTGATCTATATGTCTGTTCTTTTGCCAGTACCAAGCTGTTTTAAGAACAGTGACTTTGTAATACAGCTTGATATCTGGTATTGAGATCCCACCAACTTTGTTCTTCTTTCTCAGGATTGCTGCAGCTATTCGAGGTCTTTTTTTATTCCAGATGAATTTTTGGAGAGTTCGATCTAGATCTGTGAAATATGCCGTTGGTAATTTAATGGGGATTGCATTGAATCTATAGATTGCTTTGGGTAGTATGGGCATTTTGATGATGTTGATTCTACCAATCCATGAACACGGTATGTTCTTCCATCTGTTTATGTCTTCCTCTATCTCTTTTTTCAGTGTCCTGTCATTTTTCGCGTATAAGTCTTTTACCTCCTTAGTTAAGTTTATTCCTAGGTATCTTAATTTTCTTGGTGCGATGGTAAATGGGATTGCTTTTTTAGTCTCTCTTTCTGTAAGTTCACTGTTGGTGTAAAGAAAGGCCATAGATTTCTTGGCATTATTTTTGTATCCTGCTACGTTGCCGAATTCATTTATTAAGTCTAATAATTTTTTGATGGAGTCTTTAGGGTTCTCTATGTACAGTATCATGTCATCTGCAAACAAGGACAGTTTTACTTCTTCTTTTCCAATTTGGATGCCTTTTATTTCTTCTTCTTATCTGATCGCAATGGCTAGTACTTTCAGTACTATGTTGAACAGGAGTGGTGAGAGGGGGCATCCCTGTCTTGTTCCTGTTCTTAGGGGAAATGGTTTTAGTTTTTGCCCATTGATTATGATGTTGGCTGTGGGTTTGTCATATATGGCTTTTATTATGTTGAGGTATGATCCTTCTATTCCTACCTTGCTGAGAGTTTTTATCAAGAAAGGGTGTTGGATTTTGTCGAATGCTTTTTCTGCATCAATTGATATGACTATGTGGTTTTTATCTCTCAATTTGTTTATGTAATGTATTACGTTTATTGATTTGGGAATATTGTACCATCCTTGCATCCCCGGAATAAATCCTACTTGGTCATGGTGTATGATCTTTCTGATGTACTGCTGGATCCGATTTGCTAGGATTTTGTTGAGTATTTTGGCATCTATGTTCATGAGGGATATTGGCCTGTAATTCTCTTTCATTGTGTTGTCTTTATCTGGTTTTTGTATTAGGGTGATGCTGGCTTCATAGAATGAGCTTGGAAGTGTTCCTTCCTCTTGAATTTTTTGGAATAGTCTGAAGAGGATAGGTTTTAGTTCTTCCTTGAATGTTTGGTAAAACTTCCCTGTGAAGCCGTCTGGTCCCGGGCTTTTGTTTGCTGGAAGCTTTTTGATTACTGCTTCAATTTCTTCCATAGTTATTGGCCTATTGAGATTTTTAGATTCTTTCTGATTAAGTTTTGGAAGGTTGTGTTTTTCTAGGAATATGTCCATTTCCTCCAGGTTGTCTAGTTTGTTTGAGTAGAGTTGTTCATAGTATTTTCTAACAGTCCTTTGTATTTCTGTGGGGTCTGTTGTTATTTCACCTCTTTCATTTCTGATTTTGTTTATT
>NW_005882372.1:0-5176 GCF_000147115.1 Myotis lucifugus | reverse complement strand
AGCGCTGTCTCTCTCGCTCCCGCAGGCCCTGCGCGTAGACACAGGGGTGGCTGTCCCCTCGCAGGTGCCCAGGGTTAGGGCGGCAGCGACTGGCACGTGCGCGATCCCCGCCACCGGCCACCATGCCTGCGCCCCACCCAGGCGTTTCTCAGTTAATTCTGCGAATTTGGGGCCATGTCAATACCCCCATCTTGCAGGCCGGGAGACTGAGGCACAGAGCAGGAGAGGGCGTGCCCTCGGGCCCAGGTGCCCGCTCCGGAGCTGGGGGCAGGGCCACTCCTGTCCGACCACAGAGCCGTGGCTTAGCCCCACACCGGCTGCCCCCAGCCAACGGGGACGCCATGGCCGCACGCGCTGACGGCTTCCACAGATTCTCCATCTGCCTTTCTTTTTTTAAACATATTTTTATTGATGTCAGAGAGGAAGGTAGAGGGAGAGAGAGAGAAACATCAATGCTGAGAGAGCATCCTGGATCGGCTGCCTCCTGCACGCCCCTCACTGGGGATGGAGCCCGCAGCCCAGGCCTGTGCCCTGACCAGGACTTGAACCCTGACCTCCTGGTTCAGAGGTGGATGCTCACCACTGAGCCAGCCGGCCGGGCTCTGCTGCCTTTCCTATGCACTGGCTGAGCTCCCCCTCCTCATGCCTGTGGGCCCGTGAGCACGGCTGGGGGACAAGGCACCCATCCGGGGATGAGGCCGCCCGAGGACCACCCGGGATGCCTGCCTGCCCCAGGGGGTCTGCAGGGCACACGCACGAAGGGGCAGGTGGGACCCACTGACCCGCCGGCCGAGTTCACTCTGGGGTCGGGCGTGGTGACAACAGTGGGAAGCTCAGCTCACTGGGACGGAGGGACTTCCTCCTCCAGACGGGGTCTCCAGGGGCCCAGGCCGCGCTGAGGCGGCAGCTCTCCCGCCACGGGACCCCGAGAACCCAGAGGCCTCTCGCGGGGTGGCCACTGCGCAGGCAGCCGGGCTCCCAGTCCCCAGCTGCCCACCCAGACGGTCTCTCAGCCCCGTCTGCACGGGGCTGTGGGCTGGAGTCTAGCTCGGCGCCCTGGAGAATGGTCCCTCGACGTCTCTGGTTTCTAGAAGGTTCCCCTCCATGGCCACTCCCCTTCCCCGTCTCAAAGCCGGCTGAGCTCCATCTCAAAGTCCTTCCTCCCTCACGTCCCTCGGACGCAAATGGTTCTCCCGTCCAAGGGCCCTGGTGACGAGGTGGGGCCAGGCAGGCAGATCATCCCGCTAAGCCCCGTGCAGAGCCTCTTAACGTAATCCCATCAGCCAGATCCCTGTCCCCGTGCGGTCAACAGGCCTCGGTCCCGGGATGGAAACACGGCACCTTTGGGGGCCCTTATTCCGCTGGGCACGTCCTGTGTGGGGTGACCTGGGCCTGTCCGGGCGGTGGGTGGGCTGGGAGTTGGCCTCCTAAGGGGCCCCTCAGGCCGTGCTGACCAGGGATCCCACCCGCTTGGCTCAGGGGCCTGTGCCGTGTCTGTGGGACTCCTCCAGGACCCAGGCCCACGGGGCAGCTCAGACCCACTCCCTGTCCTCTATCTATTTTTAAAAAATATATTTTTATTGATGTCAGAGAGGAAGGGAGAGGGAGGGAGAGATAGAAACATCAATGATGAGAGAGAATCATTGATCGGCTGCCTCCCGCACGCCCCACACGGGATGGAGCCCATGCCCCGGGCATGTGTCCTGACTGGGAATTGAACCCTGACCTCCTGGTTTATGGGTCGATGCTCAACCCCTGAGCAGGCCGGCTGGGCTGTCCTCCATCTGTCTCAGTGCTCTGAGCGGGAGCCCAGGAAGATGTGCCAGGAGGCGAGCCGCGCTTCCCAGCCTGACCCGCTCGCCACAGGGAGCAGCAGGGCCGTTCGCCCCGGCAGAGCAGAGCGTCCCGGACAGGGCAGCGTCCGGTGGTCAGGTCTGCGGCCGGCCCCGCCGTGGCTTCCCTCCCGCCCCCACGGGGCCTGTGTGCGCCACACCGGCTGGGCCTGGCGGGCGCCCGGGTGCATCTGTTATCTTTTCCTTAAAGTCAGTTCCATTGTCCAGAGGGAGCGGCAGCCCGCGTCTGGTGGCAGTGACCCCGGCTCCTCTGGGCCCAGGACTCAGCTCCCCCTCGGACCCCGAGGCGCTGGGCTCGCTGGACCCGGGCAGGTCTGAGTCTGTGCGGCAGGAAGCGCGTCCGCCCTCCCGGCTGACAAGGCTGGTTGGGGTCATTTGCGAGGCCCCCCGCCCCCCCGCCCCCCCAGCTCCAGGGGCAGGGACAGGCTCCAGCCCGGCTGCGGGACCCGCGCCGTTCCAGCCATAATCACAGCCTCCGGCCAGCGCGGCGGCCTCTGAGGCAAATGTCAAATCACCCTCAGCGCTGGCCAGCCGGCTGCAAGTGGCCCCTTAATTGGGTCTGAAAGCTCTCCGGAGGACCAGCTGCTTCCTGTGGGGGTGACCCCGGGGGTGGGGCGGCCATGGCAACCTTTGTCTCTGTGACTGGGCAGGATTCATGGAGCTCCCAGCAGGGGAGCGGCCCCCACCGCCCGGGGATAGCCGGCTTCCAGCGCCGGCCCCCCAACCCGCTGACCCCTGGCGCTGGGGTGCGGCTGGCGGGGGTGTCATGGGCTTTTGTAAAATCACTCTTTTTTAAAATAAACATATATATATATTATTGACTTCAAAGAGGAAGGGAGAGAGAGAGAAACATCCATGATGAGAGAGAATCATGCATCCACTGCCTCCTGCATGCATCCCACTGGGGATCGAGCCTGCAACCCAGGCCTGTGCCCTGACCGGGAATCGAACCCTGACCTCCGGGTTCACGGGCCGACGCTGAACCCCTGCGATTTAATAACGCGCCTCCTCAGTCTGGGCCCGGCTCCTCTGCTGTGCTCTGAAGCGAGTCCCGCCGTCTCTGATTCAGGGAAGCGCCAGTGAGGCCACGCTGATGGCGCTGCTGGCCGCCCGGAGCAGAGCCACACGCCGCCTGCAGGCCGCCCACCTGGGGATGACGGAGGCCGCCGTCATGGAGAAGCTGGTGGCCTACGCCTCCGACCAGGTCAGTGTGCCGTCCGCCCCGAAGCTCCAGCCGCCGCCAAGATCTGTGTGTTTCATTTCATTTCGTGTCAAATCAAATCAGAACAAGACCCTGCGGCATCCTGTGAAACCCCAGACCCGTCCTGTCCCTCAGGGGTCAGGGAGACACCCCTGGGCCACGGAGAGGGCGCGGGCTGCAGGGGCGCTGAGTCAACCCAGTGGAAAAGGAAGCCCCTGTGAGGTCACGGTGACCAGCCCCGGGCCGCCCGCCTGCCGCCCCCGAGCCCACCTGGCCACCCTCAGAGCGGCCTTGGGGCCCCTGGGACACGGACTCAGAGCCTGGGCTCCTACCCAAGCTCCGTTATTTTATTTTTATTTTTTAGATGCATTTTTATTGATTTCAGAGAGGAAGGGAGAGGGAGAGAGAGACAGAAACATCCATGATGAGAGAGAATCATGGATCAGCTGCCTCCTGCACGCCCTGCACTGAGGGCATGTGCCCTGACCAGGAATCCAGCCATGACCTCCAGGTTCATAGGTCGGCGCTCTACCACTGAGCCACACTGCCCGGGCCCAGCTCCTTTAGTTCACGTTCTGTGATCTCTGGCAAGTTGTGTACATCCTCTGAGTCTCCCACCATCCAACGGGGACGGAAGCTCGTACCCGGGGGTCCCGCTCCCCCGATGAGAGGCCCAGCCGACCCAGGGCCCGGGCTGGAGGACTCCGCACATGAGGTCTGTGGGTCCGCTGAGCAGCCCTTGAAAAGGGTTAAAAAAAAAACAACCCAAATGCAGAACAAGCAGGAGGGAGGAGAACGGAGCTCGGGAGGGAAACTGGGGTCGGAAGGTCAGCGGAGCGGCCCCGCCCGCAGGAATGCGGGGCCCTCACGGGCTGAGTGGGTGCCGCTGACACGCTTATCTCCCTGCCTTTTCAACCCGGCCTCTCAGCTGGGAGAGCTCGGTCCCAGCTCATCCATACGTGTCTCCCGAAATAAACGCACCGCCCGCCCGTGCCTGGGCGCGGCGTCCGGAGGCCTGGCGCTGTGTGGTCTGGCTCGGGGGGAGACACCTGCGGGGGGGGCGGCTCCGTGGCGCCCACTGCCCTGTCTCCCAGAGGGCGCGAGAGAACGTGCGTGTCGGTGCTTGGCACCGAGCTGCTGGGCGGGCGGCTGAGAAGGCAGTGCAGCCTCTCGCAGGGCTGCTGTGAGGAGTCCCCATGAACAGGATCTGGGGGTTTCTTGGTTCTCCCCAGGGGGCTGTGTGGCAGGCACCCCCCCCCAGTGCCCAGGAGGGAGGGGAGAGGGGGACTCATCACATGGGTGAGGACCATGGGCTCCTGTTCTGCTGGGACCCCCTAGCCAGCCAGTGCCTGGGGAGCAGGGCTGTGCGGGGCTGAGGGGCTCAGTGTTGGGGGGTCTCCGCAGCTCTGGGGAACCTGCAGGCGAGGGCAGCCACTGGGCCGGGACAGAGCAGGCCAGGATGTGCGCTCGGGCGGGCGGAGCGGAGCCTGGACGGTGGGCGCTCCCAGAGCCAGGGCGTAGGGCCAGCACGGGCAGCCGGCCTAACTCTGCTGCTTTCCACAGGCCCACTGCTCCGTGGAAAGAGCGGCACTGATTGGAGGAGTGAAATTCAAAGCCATCCCCTCGGACGGCAAGTTCGCCATGCGCGCGTCCGCCCTGCAGGAGGCGCTGCAGCAGGACAAGGCCGCCGGGCTGGTTCCTTTCTTTGTAAGTTCGGCGGCGCTGGCTGCAAAGGCCCCTGGGAGTCGGCGAGGCCTGGGCGCCAGGCCGCTCTCCCGCCCTGGCCGGCCCCTCCTTGCGAGGCTGGAGGAGGCCCGTGTTCCCCTTCCCCTGCACAAACCTCGGAAAGCAGTGAGCCGGCCCCCCACCCGGGGCCCGCGGGGGGAGAGGTCTCATTTCCTGTTCCTGTAAGGTGACACCGCGGACCACAGTCTGATGGTTCTTTGTTTGAGGGGCCGAGGGGCCTTACTTCCCAGCCTATTTCTTGCGGTGGACCTGGCTCAGTCTAGGTGGCTCAGTCGAGTGGCTCGGTGTAATAATTAGAGATAGGTTACTGATGCACGATTTGTTAGGTCAGCATGTAGTTACTGAGGGGCGAATGTGATGGTCCGGAAATTTTGAG
>NW_005882371.1:0-5176 GCF_000147115.1 Myotis lucifugus | reverse complement strand
TGCTCCAACCCATTTAGCTACCCAGCCAGGGCTGTTTCTTTAATTTTTAAAGTTCAATTCTAATTTCCATTGTTTACTATTAATATATAGAAATATAAGTTGCTTTTGTACATTGACATTTTATCATACAATGCTGCAAAACTGACTCATTAATTTTTGTGGTTTTCCATAAATTTTAAAGTATTTTCTATGTAGACGACCTTATCTTCTACAAATAAAGCCAGTTTTACTTACCACTTTCCAATTTATATGGCTTTCTTTTTTTTTCTTGCCATATTACAATGGCTAGCACTTCCAGTACAAAGATTAATAAAAGTGTGAGAGATGAAACCATTGCCTTGTTCTTGATCTTAAGGGGAAAATGTCCAGTCTTTATTAAGCATGGTACTCCTGGGGGTTTCATAGGTGCTTTTCACCATGCTATAGGAGTTGCCATGAATTTCCTGTTAGCACTCCTTTACCTGTGTCCCCCAGTTCTGACGTGTGATTTTTCTTTGGTATGGTTCATGCTCACACCTGTATGCAGGTAAGTATTTAGCTAAAGGCTTCAGGGGACACCATTGCAGGTCTCCAGACTCCATCTTTCTGGGAAGCTCCCTCCTCTGCTCCAAAAATTCTAGCTGCCTTGACCTCCACAGACTCTAGACTCTGAGTCCTACACTCTCGAGGCTGCCGGGTTTTGTGTGGGTCTCTCCTCTCATGTGGAGGCCTGAGAGCTGCCCCAGGCAGAGAGCGGGGCAGATATAAGCGCATCTGTTTCTTGCTCCTCAGGAATCGCTCTCTTGTGCTGCCTATTGTCTAAACTCTGAAATCACGTTATTCCATGTGTTTTCCCAGTTTTATAGTTGCGGCAAGGAGACTGTAAACCCAGTTCCTGTTATTCTATTACCAGAGGCCTGGTGCACAAAATTCGTGCACTGAGGGGGGGTGTCCCTCAGCCCAGCCTGTGCCCTCTCGCAGTCTGGGAGCCCTTGGGGGATGTCCGGATGTCGGACATACTTAGTGCTGCCGCGGAGGCGGGAGAGGCTCCCACCACCGCCCCTGCGCTTGCCAGCTGTGAGCCCAGGTCAGGGTTTCTGGCTGAGCGGCACTCCCCCTGTGTGGGCACACTGACCACCAGGGGACAGCTCCTGCGTTGAGTGTGTGGTCACTGTGTGTCATAGTGACTGGTCATTCCACTGCTCGGTCGATTTGCATATTACCCTTTTTTTTAAAAAAATATATTTTATTGATTTTTTACAGAGAGGAAGGAAGAGAGATAGAGAGTTAGAAACATCAATGAGAGAGAAACATCGACCAGCTGCCTCTTGCACACCTCCTACTGGGGATGTGCCCGCAACCAAGGTACATGCCCTTGACCGGAATCGAACTGGAACCGTTCAGTCCGCAGGCCGACGCTCTATCCACTGAGCCAAACCAGTTTGGCTGCATATTACCCTTTTATTATATAGGATAGGATGGCTGAACACAGAAGTGTATAAATTTACTCTGGGCACACTTAAAGCCTGATTTTATTCTAAGTGTGTGATTCCTAGTAGGAAACATGAATGACATTGAAACTTCTGGAAGTTTCTCTAGAAGAAGTAAAGTTAAGAGATGGCAAGCCACCCGTGGAAGCTGAGGGCTGGGACCATTTCCCGGTGCTCCTGCTTCTCAGTAACACATTTGATTGGCGCGGGGGGCCAGAATGTGCTGTGGTCTGTCCCCCCTCAGACAAACTAAATCAAACTCTATACCTGGTATTGCGCACAGACCCCAGTACTTTTTAAAGGGTACCCCAGGGAATCTGGTTGCTACCAGTTTGAGAACCATGTGCTGGCTCCGTCAAGATGCTTCTGACCCCTCTTGAATGAGGTCATCGAGGTCGCTGTGTGTAGACTACCCAGACTGGGCATATAGACATATAGGCAGTGATGAAGGAATGAGAACTCTTCCCGGTGGCCAATCACGGGATGTGGCGGTGGAACTTTTACTCTCTTCACGGAAAAGAGTGGCTTGAGTGTTGGCACTGCTCGCTCTCTGCTATGAGCTTTAGCTCTGGCCTTGGTGAGGACAAGGCCTGGCAAGAGGCCGCTTGTATCTTCGTTTAGGTAATTTCGGCAGTTTTGCCCAGTCGGGCCTCATCCAGCCCCGTTAGTCCTGTGTACACTAACACCGCACCTCGCAGTCCTGTGATCGGGAGGATCCGGCACACTGGGGCTCGACCTGCTGGGGAGTCCTCGGAACCCTGGTGATGTCTGCTCGCTTCCGGCAACGCCACAGGCTCTGCACAGAGCCCGGGGGACCGCAGTGCAGGCTAGCGCTTTGGCGGTGTCTCTCCCAGGTAAGCCCACGTAGGTTTTCTGGTGACAAAGGGCTAAGTCAGCGTGTGGCTGATGGTAGGCAAGTGTCTGTCTCGTTTGCTCACGTGGGCCACAGGGCTTAGTGTTTCCAAAGGTTCGGTTCCTAGAGAAGGAGTAGTTTAACTTGCTTGTTTCCTTTTTGGTGATCCCCCCAAAAAAGGGGTTTGAGCTAAATGGCTTCTAAGATCCCTTCACCTTTCAGAGTCTATAGCACATGACCTGGTTCAGGTTCATAAATGTGTGTCAAAGGAAGAGGGGACCAGAAAGTACATGCACACACGTGCACACACATACACACATGCACACACATACACAAAGCACACAAAGGTAAGCAAGAACGTATTCCTCCATCCCCCTTTCTCTTAACACTCTCCTCTGGTCTCCAAGGCTCGCTGATGCCAATGCTCTGTCCTGGGGTCAGCTGCAAAGAGCCCGAGGGAACGTTATGTCCTTCCCAGGACATCTAGTGTCATTGCCGGGGCAGTTTGCTGACACTGGAAATCGAGGACCCTGTGGGCAGGAGGCTGGCCTCCTGCCGCTGACCGTTGCTTAGGGGAGTGCCTGCTCCCCGTTCAACCAGGGAGGGGCGGGGGCGGGGGCAGTGGGCAGCAGGACTGCAGGACTCGGCAGTCGTCACTCAGTGCTCTGCTTGCTGGCCAAAGCCAGTCCCTCTACAAGCATGTCCGCGTGGGGCTCATGTTGGAACGGATGCTTTTGAATCTCATTTCAGGGAGGGCAGGTCAGTCAGTGCTCCTCTTTGCATAGCAGACTCTTTAAGACCTACTGTGTGCCAGTCACAGAATAGGAAGGGAAACACGAGGCACCCAATCCAGGTCACGTGAGGAGGGAAACTTGCTGGACCTGGAGAATTCTGGGTGCATATTTCAAATAAAGAAACCTAGTCCTAGTAGGAGGAGATATCGGGATGTAAAAAAGGAAGGACGCTTAGCTTTAGTGGAGAATGATCTCACTTATGAAGAAGTCATCCGGGAAGACGGCCTTAGGCGCAATTTGAGACTAAATCATTGGAAATAGGACCAAACAAACAAACAAAGCCCATAAAGTGCCTGGGAACCTTAGCCTGTAGAGACTTTAGACTGTAGAGGAGTTTTACTAAAAGGTTGTCTCAAGAGAATGGGGATCACCTTGCCCACAGGCCTGGCGAGTTTCCGCGGTCTGCAGGGAATTAAGGCAGCTTGAGCTCAAAGAGGAAAAATACCGGATGACAGTTCTGTTTCCTTACTTGGCTCACCAAGTAAGTCATGCCTAAAATTTCCCTGTGAGGCTTTTGTTGAAATAAGTTTTCTTATCACGTTGGTTCTGTTGGCTGAATGTTGGCATCCAAACAGTGAAAACATGAAATTGAAGGGAAGATAATTATCTTTAAGTCTCCTTTGCATATCTTTTAAAAAATGATAAAAGCAACATAGCATAGAAGAGAAAAGTGGAAGCTTTGGAGTAAAGATGCCTGAGATCCCATGATGACTCTACATTCACTGGGTGTGTGGTCTGGGCAATTTACTCGACTTCCCTTGGCCTCCGTTTTCTCGTCTGTGAAATGGGGACGATAATAGCATCTCCTTGACAAGGCTGTTCTGGGAATTAACACATTGAAATTTGAAAAGCTGTTGAACAAGTGCCCAGCTCACAGGAGATGTTCAGTAAATCACAGTGACTGTTATTCTCGTGTTTATTTCTAACCCTGTGATGACTGTGCCAGGTGTGGGTGCTGGGCATGGGGGCCTGGGGCTTTGGGGTGCCACAAACAGATCCAAAGCCACTGTTTATGAGAGAAGAAAAGCCAAACCTGTAACGCGGGGGAGGAGATGAGGAAATGAAGGGCCTTTAGCCTGCAGGCCCCCTAGTTCTAGATATGAAGGTGCTGCTGTGCTGATCCTCTCGGGGACCTTTCCCTAGAAGTCAGTAACGAGGAACCCATCTATCTAACAGCTCCATCAACACCGGGCCATTCTGTGGCGCCAAGCAGCCGCCCAGGCCGAGGGGCGGCCTCTCTCCAGGACTCAGACGCAGTCTCACGGCACTTTGGGAAAAGTGCCCTCATGCGTTTAAACACTAATCGTGGAAAATGAATTTTGTTGAAAACAGCAAGAACTTCCATCCAAATATGTGCCACGCCAGCACGACCAAGGGTGATCCCGAGTTGGGCGG
The DNA here is from genome assembly GCF_000147115.1 of Myotis lucifugus. Taxonomy (NCBI): domain Eukaryota; kingdom Metazoa; phylum Chordata; class Mammalia; order Chiroptera; family Vespertilionidae; genus Myotis; species Myotis lucifugus. The sequence goes on along the minus strand of NW_005882371.1, from coordinate 665 downwards.
GGGGCGGCGGTGAAAGGATTAAGGAAAAGACAGACAAGAGAATGAAAGCTGGGTCTCGGTGGGACGCTGCCTCTCTGATGAGGAGACAACGCCAGCGCCCACAAGCCGTGTCTTTATTTTATAGCAGATGCCACGAGGCAAAGTAGGGGGGTGATCACGTTGTTTACAGCATTCTCCTGAGTCTCAACCTCACTCAACTACAGGCACCCGAACTCTAGCACAAGGCACGTGGGGCCACGTGTTCAGACCATAGGTTCAACCACAGCTGTTGGGTATAATTGTGCTGGGAGGGCCCTGCCCTCTAGCTGGGACTTGCACGTGGCAATGAGAGGACCCTGTCCTTTCATTAGTCCGAGGCTTAAACCTGGCCAAAACACCGTAACCGTGCCCCACACAAATATGTGGGGGAAATAGTTTTATTGCAAGAGATCTGATGTCGAACTGGGTGGGGAAGGCAAGAAACAATTTTCATGGGAAACAAAAGCCACGGTTCACGTTTTAAAAGCTCGGCTGCCTGGAAGGGAGAGCCAGGCCTTGGGAGCATTGAGCACAGGGAGGGATGCGCAGAGCAGGCCCGGCCTCGCTGCCGGGTGAAGGGCAGGGCCAGGTGTGCCCACACCCCATTAAGGGAAGGAGGCACGTGGGGCCATGGCTGGGCCCTGGTC
>NW_005882370.1:0-5178 GCF_000147115.1 Myotis lucifugus | reverse complement strand
GCATTGGGCATTTAGTATATATATATATAGTGTTGTTAGATAAAAGAGAAAGCAAACTAAACTTAAAATGAAGAAAACTTTGAAAACGTAGTGAGAAACAAAAGAAAGCATTGAAAAATGATGAGAAATCTTAATATTATTAAGCTATCATTATATGCATATTAGTTCAGTATCAATTTTTGCCAAAATAAGTTCCAGATCAATTACACTATGAAGAATTACAAGATAAAACCAAAATAACTAAAGAAGACATTAAGTTGATTATTTCTCCAAACATAAGATGAGGGTAGCTATCATCAACATGAAAATAAAGAAAGAAACCACAAAGGCAATTCTTGATTATTGAAACTATATTTTTAGCTTCTATTTAAAAATATTGTTAAATAAAATAAAGACAAACAGAAAACTAGAATAAATACTTGTAACATCTGGGAAAGCCAAAGGTTGCTTATTCCTATTGTGGAAATTATACTTAGAAAACAATAAGAAAAATATGTTTACCTACTATGCCAAATAAAATAGACATTCACACACAAAAAAATTAAAACAGTCCAATAACATATAACAAACCTTTTGCTCTTGCTAGTAACAAAGAAATAGGAATGAAATACCCAGTTTTGCTGTGTTATATTGCAAAGAGCGCCTGTGCACTATCTGTGGGAATATAAAGCAAGACTACTTTGGGGAAACATTCTGGCAAAGTGTTTCAGAACCTGATATGAGTTTATGAAATCTACCTCATGGATTCACTTTGAAATGTGTTTGAAGAAAATAATCATCATGACATAAAATATGTTTTACTATATCTAGGATTGTGAGAAGATGGAAAGAATCTATATGAGCCTATATTTTGAGGACTACTCAAGTGGAAAATTCTCATGATATAAAGTTGAATGAAAAAGTAGACCTCTACATTGTATTTATTATCTTCATTTTGTATAATACAAATATATAATGAATATCAGATATACACGCTATTATGTAAGCATCAAATGGAAATTATCTTTAAATACTTTTATATACTTTTTTCTTCTATCAGCATAAATTTACTAATTTTTTTTTTTAAACAGAAGTTTATACGTACATACTGAGTTGGGTTGGGGGAGGATTAAGGATAAAGCTGGCAGTGTCCTGCTTCCATCCTAAGAAATGATGGTGTTAAGTGGTGTGGTTAAGAGGAGCAAGTTAGGCCGAAACTGGTTTGGCTCAGTGGATAGAGCGTCGGCCTGCGGACTGAAGGGTCTCGGGTTCGATTCCGGTCAAGGGCATGTGCCTGGGTTGCGGGCACATCCCCAGTGGGAGATGTGCAGGAGGCAGCTGGTCGATGTTTCTCTCTCATCGATGTTTCTGACTATCTCTCTCCCTTCCTCTCTGTAAAAAATCAATAAAATATATTAAAAAAAAAAAAAAAGAGGAGCAAGTTAGGAGTCAAACTACCAGGCTCAAATCCCAATCACCTTCCTATAAGGAAATGTGAACTTGAGCAATCACTGAATGTCTCCACCTCAGTTCTTTTAACTATAAAGTGGATGATAAAAACAGTAGCCTTATTGAGTTGGAGGGCTGAAATAGTTAATACCTGTAAAGTCCCTAGAATCATCTTGAGACAGAGTAAGCGCCACATACGTGTTCGCTATTATCATCACTGCTAGCACAACTCTACAGAACTGAAAGAACCCTCAGGCCATCATTCATTCCAGTCCCCTAGGTCTAGTCTCAATCTTGTGCTTTGAGTAGTTTTATATTAAGGAGTGAAAATGTGTTATGAGCATTATGCCACAGTGGTGAGTGGCATTATAAGTAAAGTCGGATCAAACCGGCAGCTAAGGTTCAATTGCTCTGTGAAACCAAATTTGTCTCAAAGGAAGAATTTTTTAACAGATGTCTGAATACGATGGAAGTTGGATGATGGACTATTATTACCAGACTTCATAATATGTGGTTCAATAGGCACGAACTTGGTGATAAAATCAGGATTGTGGAAAGGTGCAGCTCAGTGGGAAATATGCCGTACTAGAAACAGCACAAACTAACCTCCTGTGTGGCTCACTTGCCTGCTGAGGTTACTCTATGAATCCGACATAGAATTTCTGGGTTGGAAGTGGCTGAGACAATGTTTCCCCCTTTGTGTGTGTTCCATTTCTTCTTTTGAATGTATATTTTCAAAATGAGCTATAGGTACTGATTCATTAAAAATTCCAGGTGGAAATTACAATGAGGCAAGGTAATTTATTGAGTTATTATGTTCTGTTATCACTATATTTTTCCACCTCCACATTCCCCTAAGTTACCCAGATCCTTCTGCCCCTTTATCTTGGAAGAGGCTTGTGTTTGCAGGGCTCAAAGCATTAATTCACTGCAGATTCCTTCTTAGCTTTTGTGTTCTGAAAACTAGATTGCAAGGATTAGAGGATAATGATGGGATAAAGAGGAAGAAAGAATATTTTTGACAGGGGTAAGGACGAGCAAAAATAAGAGAGGCAATGCTAGGAGTCCTCATGAATAAGCATGATGGAAGCACTGGATCCTGAGGAGAGTGGGCGCCCATTTCCTGTCCCTGACAGCACAACATTACACAGCAGCATTTTAGGTGTGGGCTCCGTTTGGGGAAGTTGGACCTACTGTGTGGAATTACTGACTCGAAAACATTCCCACACTTGGGATAAAAGCAATAGAGATGATTAACCTCAAAGCTTCAACAAGGAGTGTATCAGTGGCTACACTGATAGACTGAAGGCTACAGGGCTGCCTTCAGTTGCCAGATTTTTGTACAACATCAGAAGGGGAGTTTCCCCAATAATCAAATGACTGAAATTTTATTTTTTATGAGCTCCAAGTCAGACCTAATCATATGGGTATATGTGTGTGTATGATATTTTCTGACTGTCTCAATTATAGACAGTGATTCATAACTGATAAAAGTGTAATCTATATATATAAAAGACTAACCCTAACCCTAACCCTAACCCTAACCCTAACCCTAACCCTAACCCTAACCCTAACCCTAACCCTAACCCTAATAGTCACAAAAATATTCAGATATTTAACATTTAAATTATTATACAATGCAAGTAAATGTTTTTATTAAAAAAAAACAGAGGTTTTCACTTCTTGTTTTACCTTCTCATGTTCTAATCACAAATGCAAACAAATATTAGTAGAAATATATATCATTACAAGTGACAAACTAATAGATCCATTAAAAGAAAAATGGATTTAAATACATAAACATATATGTGAATAATGCATTAGTGGTTATTTATGCTAAGGGAAAGACTCTGATTTACTAATGTCACGTGATTTGGCTGAAATGATTGTGTAAAGTTTTATCATTACTCAGCTGCACATTTTACCCAAAGGCACAACAGAGTCATGTAGGGCAGAGATGGGAAGAGTAGCACTGGAAGACCTAGTAATACAATAGCCCTAGCCATCTTATTAACTGACTAGCAAACTTTAGTCAGCGCTACACATTCCCCCTCAGAGTAAGTGCTGAAATCCTTACAATGACCTACAATATCCTACATGATCTGACTCCTGTAGTTCTCTGACCTTGTGCCCTATCCATACTCCTGCTTTTCCTACTCCAGTCCCACTGCAATGCAATCCTAGAAGTTCTAAGTACTAGCGAAGTATAGCCCCCCTCGGGACTTCACACTTGATCTTCCCTCTGCCTGGAACATTCTTGCCATAGATGCCACTGTCACTCAAACCTTCATCTCTTTCAAGTCTTTGCTGAAGAGATTTTCTCAGTGAGACCATCTAATTCCCCTGAGCATGCCCTAGCCTCCTCTGCTGCTTATTTCTCGCTAATACCCTGTATATCTTCTAAAGATATACAGATACACTAGAGTTTCCTTAGTCTTCAATTTATTTCATGATTTCCCCACCAGCCTTTTAGATTGGGGATCGGTGTGGAGTAGTGGGAGGGGAGCCATCTGTGTTTAACACTCTCATGTCCTCAGCACATTTGGCACAGAGACATTGGAAAAATATATCCCATAGAATGTTGAATTGGGGAAATTGTGACATAAAAATCAAATTTGAGAATCAAAAATCATTTTATTTTCTTGCTTGATAAACACACCAAAAGATTGTTTCTTGTGAAGCAAACTTCTGAAGGTGCATATAGTGTATTGATTACTCCTTTACTGTCACTTCCAAGATGGCCAAATCTTGAGACCAAGTTGCTTTGATTTTAAATAATGAAAATACTGTACCACAAAGGCTGGGCTGTGAAGTTCTATGAATCTACCCTTTATTCCATCACTGACAGAAACGGAGAATCCTCCAAGCTGCTAAAGAAAACTTTACCAAAGTATTGATTTTTTTAAAAAATCACTGTAAACAGCTAGGGATTTTGTGATATGCAAAAAGTAACAGTCCAAACGATAACCTACATATAAGTTCACTCAAAGTTACTGGACTTTTTTGACAAAAGAATCACTGAAATAAATTGCAGGTCAAAAGCCCAGAGTGTGTTATCGCATACCCTGCTAATTTTTTTGAATTTATCTTTATTGTTGAAAGTATTACAGATGTCCCCTTGTTTCCCCCCATTGACCCCCTGTACCTCACCCCCATCCTTACCCCCAGGCCTTCACCACATTATTTTCTGTGCCCATAGGTTATGCAAATATGCATATAAGTTCTTAAGTTAATTTCTTCCCACCCCCCACTCCCTGCCTTTCCTCTGAGATTCATCTGTCTGTTCCATGCTTCTACCCTGCTAATTTAAAAGAAAAGGTGAAGGCCATTATGTCTTAAGTAGTGATTCTAGGGATAGAAAAGAGTTACTTCTATAAATGTAATCTTTGATCTCCAAAGGACTAAGAGATCATCTGCCCTGCTTCCTTCCTTTGATAAATGTCCAGCACATGAAACGAAAAAGAAAATTTTTAAGGAATAAAATGAAAGAAATGAAAGCCGGTTACATGATTTGCCTTAATTCATATTAAATGTAGGGAACAGGAGCCCTAGCCAGTGTGCTCAGTGGGTTGAGCATCATCCCATGCACTGAAGGGTCGCTGGCTTGATTCCTTGTCAGGACAAATGCCGTATTGCGGCTCAATCCCCTGTGAGGGGCCTGGAGGAGGCTGGGGCTGGGGATTGATATTTCTCTCTCTCCCTCTCCCTTCCTCTCTCTCTAAAATCAATAAAAAAAAAATTTAAAATAAA
>NW_005882369.1:0-5178 GCF_000147115.1 Myotis lucifugus | reverse complement strand
CTCCACAGCCAAACCTTCCTCCTGACCGTCACTTTCTCTTCCCTCTTTCAGGCTGCCAACAACCTCATTGTACTGGGTCGTGAAGAAGCAGGAGCTGAAAGGATCTTCCAGAACAATGGAGTGGCCCTGCTTCTGCAGCTCATTGACACGAAGAGGCCTGAGCTGGTGCTGGCTGCAGTGCGGACCCTGTCGGGCATGTGCAGTGGCCACCGAGCTAGGGTGAGGGCCTGGGCGTAGGCACGGGTCTGGGCGCTTGGCATGAATGGCTGCCCGGACAAGGACCTGGAAGGGTGACATGTGGGCAGGGTGTGGCTGGCATAAATGGACCCTGATACAAAACCTGAAGTGTCCCCTCCAACTTTGGTTGTATGGTCCCGGATTCAACAGAGATTGCTCCTCTGTTTTTCCTCAGAGCTGGAAATAGGTCTATGTCAGTGGTCGGCAAACCGCGGCTCGAGAGCCACATGCGGCTCTTTGGCCCCTTGAGTGTGGCTCTTCCACAAAATACCACGTGTGGGCGTGCACGTACAGTGCGATGGCAACTTCATGGCCCATGCGCAGAAGTCGGTTTTCGGAAAGGAGATAGACGAAACAAGTATACAAGACGAGTGTGGATGGGAGAGTTGGAAGGGGTCGACCTCAGCGAACGTACCTCAATCAGATTGAGGACGTTTTTAGCAAAGGCCAGCTTAGGAGTATCCTAATTAAGTTAATAACAATGTACCTACCTATAGAGTTTAAGTTTAAAAAATGTGGCTCTCAAAAGAAATTTCAATCGTTGTATTGTTGATATTTGGCTCTGTTGACTAATGAGTTTGCCGACCACTGGTCTATGTGAACATAAGGCTATTGAAAGTCATCTGAGAGGAGGAGCTGAATGCAAAGGCTATGATAGCTTATACTTTTTCATGCTACATCTTCAAAATCTAGTGTATACTTAACACTCATAGCACCTCTCTCTCAATGTGAACGGCCCCAGGACACGTGCTCAATGACTCCATGTGGCCAGTGGCTCTGAACCTCTGGCAAGGGGCATGGCTTGTGTCAGGGCATCCCCAGACCCTGGGCCAGGAGGCATGGGCTTATTTCCCTACTGCACGGGGTGGTTACCTCCCACTCCTGAACCGGCACGACTGACTGTGGTTTGTGGGGGTCCAGGCCACGGTGCTGCTCCACGCAGTCCGGATAGACCGCATCTGCAGCCTCATGGCGGTGGAGAATGAGGAGATGTCCCTGGCCGTCTGCAACCTGCTCCAGGCCATCATCGACTCTCTGTCCGGGGAGGACAAGCGGGAGCATCCAGGGAAGGAGGAGGCCCTGGTTCTAGGTAGGAGACAGGCTTCAGTTTTGGTTCCGGAGGTTGGGGGCAAGGGAGAGTCTGTTACCACCTCAGCCTGGGAATTTCCTGTATGTGGAGGTTGTCTGGTGTTATTGTCATACAGTATTTTCCGATGATAAAAGTAACAGATGCATAGCAGCATTAGGGACAATAACTTAAAGGTCGAAGCAAATCAAGTGTCCGTCGACAGATGAATGGATAAACAACAACAACAAAATACACACACACACACACACACACACACTAACACACACACACACACACACACAATGGAATAGTTACTCAGCTTTAAAAAGGAAGGAAATTGTAACACATGACACAACATGGATGAACCTGTGGACATTATGCTAAGTGACATAAGCCAGTCTCAAAAAGACAAATATGGTATGATTGCATATAGATGCAGCTTCTGAAATTGTCATACTCTTAGAAACAGAAAGTAGAATGACGGTGGCCAGGGATGGGGTAGAGGGAAATGAGCAGTTATTTAAATGGGTACAGAGTTTCAGTTTTGCAAGATGAAAAAGTTTTGGGGATGGATGGTGGGGATGGTTGTACAAAATGTGAATGTACTTAATGCCACTGAACTCTGTGCTTAAAAACGATTAAAATGATGTTTATTTTATGTATACTTTACCACAATTTTAAAAAGTAACAGAGGCTCATTGGTGAAATTTGGAAAAATTTAGAAATATGTAAAAATGAAAAAAAACACCTCACCTGTAATTACCCCTCCTGATAACCTTTTTTTCTATCCATCCATATAAATATCTATTTAACAAAATTGGAATTTGGCTATGGATAGTTTTGTGTCTTTTCTTCACTGAACATTATATTAGTATTGCATAGCATTTAATAGTCTTTAAAAGGGTTCCTTTTGACTTTGATCATTTTATCATATTAATTTTACATTTGTTTCATTCCTACATACATGCACATGTAGACTCCTGCTCCTTCCTGCACACCCAGGTCCGAGGCATCATTTTAGAAGTCCCTGCCCTGCCTGGGAGGGTCACAGAAGCAGGGTCACTCAAAGGGAACGTGATTTTGGATAATTTCATTATATTTAATTGTATGGATGTATCGTGATTCGTCAGGCAGCTTTATATTATTGGAGATTTCAATGGTTTCTAATTGCATGCTTGTGAAACACTCCAGCAGCCATTCTTTACATAAAATATATTTGTACTTGTAGTTATTTCCTTGGCACAGGTTCTGAGAAATGGGAGTACTAGGTCAAAGGCTATGAACATAACGGATGTTCTTTCTCCATCTACTTTCAAGTTCCCTCCTGAGAGGGTACATCCACTTGTACTCTTACCAAGTGATGATGAGTTCCAGTCTCAAATCATTCTCACCAGATCTGAATACTATCATTCTTAATAGATTCTCCTTTTCAGCAGGCAAAAATGATCTAGTGCGATTAATCATTTTCTTTATCTTTATTAGTCATTTGGATGCCTTTGTCTTTGAGTGGTTTGTTCACACCATTACTTATTTTTTTCTACTGGGACATCAGTGCATTCTTATTGATTCATAAGAGCTCTTTGTAGATTAATACTATTAACTTTTAGAGTCCTGGATTCTTGATATGGTTCGGACTTACTGTTGTGATGGTCAGCAAGTCAGGTTCCTTTTTGCACTACAATGGCTGGAGGGTCCAAATGGGCCTCACTCGTATGGGTGGTGGTTACCTGGAGATGCTGGCCAGGGCATCTTGGTTTTACGCCTTGTGGCCTCGCTAGTGGGCAGCTTGGATTTTTTAAAAATGTATTTTTATTGATTTCAGGGTGAAGGGAGAGGGAGAGAGATAGAAACATCAATGATGAGAGAATCATCAATTGGCTGCCTCTACCACGCCCCCTACTGGGGATCAAGCCTGCAATCTAGGCATGTGACCTGACGGGAATAGAACAGTGACCTCCTGGTTCATAGGTCGAGGCTCAACCACTGAGCCAGGCCAGCTGGGCCAGCTTGGATTTTTATGTAACATGGAAGCTGGATTCTAAATGGACAAGCCCCAGTGTGCAAGTGCTTTTTAAGCCTCTGGGTGTGCTGTCAGTCACATGATCAGCCCAGGCCCAGTGTGGGAGGGGACTCCCCAAGAGCATGAATAATGACAGGTGCCGTTTATTGGGGGACACAACTTCCTTGTGAGGTAGTGAGCTATTAGCTATCTGCTAAAATATTTTATATATTGATTTCGAATCTATGTCCCTGTGGCATCCACCCACCTCAGGTCCCAATTTTGCTCTCCGAGGCCTTACAGAGTAAGTCTATTATCTTACCCTCGTGACAAACCTCCATCTGCAAACGGGCTATCATGTCCACTTCCTTCCTTCCTTCTCTATCCAGATAGCCTCATTCCTTCAACGTTTATTTACATGACACCGTTTGGAAAGCCTTCCTCCCTGCCTGCCTGCCTTTGGGCTCCACCCTAGAATGAGAACAAAAGTCTGCAAGTCTCAGAGAGGTCAGACGGGGCAAAGCAGGAAGAGGCATTTATTTGCCTTTTGAGTTTCCCAGTGGGCAGGGAGGACCGGGCACCCCAGACAGGGGCTTGCGATAGGGCGCCCGGCCTGCCTGAATCTGTGGGGAGTGAGATGTCTGTAAGGGGTACACATTTCCTTTCTGGAAAACGTCTTATTAAGTCAGTTCATTAAAAACTACACAAAGCATCCCCGGGTCCCTGCCAATCATGACCTTGAAGGAAGAAGCAGCTGTCCGAGGATGGAATGGGCTGTAGTAGAAGTCAGCGCGCAGAGTGGCTGGAGGACCCCCACGTGTTGTCTAGGGATTTCCCTCCTTTTTGGGGGGTTGAGGTGGACAATACTATACACTTCTGGGAAATTCCAATATCCAGGAAGCAGTAGATTTGATATTTCCAGAGTCCTTCTGGAAGCCTCTTCCATTCCTGGTCCTAAATACCTGAGGCTCCCTGGTCCTCTCTCTTTATCCCTGTTCTCTCCTCCCTCAGACACCAAGAAGGACCTGAAGCAGATCACCAGTCACCTGCTCGACATGCTGGTCAGTAAGAAGGTGTCCGGCCAGGGCAGGGACCAGGCCCTGAACCTGCTCAATAAGAACGTCCCCCGGAAGGACCTCTCCATTCACGACAACTCACGCACCATCTACGTGGTGGACAACGGTGAGGAGGTGGGCGGGCCTGGGCTCACTCCAGCATTCCCATGGGCACCAGGGTACCTTGCCCTGGGCAGAACGTGGAAGAAGTCTTCAATCCCAATGGAAAAGCCAGGTTAGGATCCACTAGCGGGCTGGTGAAGGTAGAGGTCAAGTCTCTGAATTACGGGCCTGGCCATTCCCAGAAAACGTCTAAATACACCCAAAAACATCTTATCTGGGTGAAGTTTCCTGACAAACAGGGGTAAGTGCTAAAGAACAAACAGAATTCCACCAACCACAGGGTCACACTCCTGAAGTCTCATGGTTGGCAAGGCCTTCTAGAAGGGAGAGATGGCATCGCCTGCACGTTATATTAAGCCCAGGAAGAATGTTCTAGAAGATAGTCACGGAATTTGTTAGCTCTGGGTGTTATCCTCTCCTAAATTGACATCTTTTATTGTGGCTGTATAATCTGCTACAAAAAATTCTCTTGCACATTTAATGGCGTTTATACTATTCATTGTTCTTAAAGGTCCAAGTCAGCTTTACCAGCTTGAAATTCATTCTACTTTGATATTGCAGTTCCCTTGATTGGTTTTCACAGATCTCAGCAAAGTGCACATTAATGAATTACTCTAGTGCTTAAGCCTCACCCCCAGCACTTTGGCCCCAGTTCTGGTCTTCTCTGCATATATTACAAAGGCTGAGCACCAAGA
>NW_005882368.1:0-5179 GCF_000147115.1 Myotis lucifugus | reverse complement strand
ATCGGCCCTGCTCTGTGTGTGACAGGGTACGGAGCTCCCAACCCCCTGATCGGCCCGGCTCTGTGCGTGACAGGGGGCGGCGCCCCAACTCCCCAATCAGCCCTGCTCTGAGCCCGACCAGGGGCTGCACCTAAGGATTGGGCCTGCCCTCTGCCACCCAGGAGCAGGCCTAAGCCAGCAGGTCGTTATCTCCTGAGGGGTCCCAGACTGTGAGAGGGCACAGGCTGGGCTGAGGGACCCCCCTCTCCCTCCCGAGTGCACAAATTTTTGTGCACCGGGCCTCTAGTAATATATAATCTAGAGGCTATCGTAGTTTTAAAAAAATCTTATTTTTGAAAAAATGATTGAAAGCTATAAATATAGTTGTCAAAGCCCTTATGAATGCTATTTTGCAATTACTGTAAATAAAGAAAACTGGACATTGTTATCTCCATTTTACAGAGGACTTAGACATCTTTGTTTTCCTAATCATATTTAAAAGTTAATTTCAATTCTTAAGCATTAGTAATCCACAAATCAGATTATCCAATATGACAGTGACACTTTTTGTAAAAAAGAGTATTATAAAATTACAAACTTTAAGTTAATTTTCTTGTTTTTAAGCAGGATAAACTAGAAGAAAATCTTAAACCATTACCCCAAATTTTAGTATGTTGAAATAGAAAAATTAAGAAACTTATGAACAGTTAAAGTTTAAAAGTCTGGAGATGACCCTAGGAAACTAGATAGCAACCAGGAAGCTCCAACTAAGCAGTGGTTCTCAACCTTCCTAATGCCGCGATCCTTTAATACAGTTCCTCATGTTGTGGTGACCCCCAACCATAAAATTATTTTTGTTGCTACTTCATAACTGTAATTTTGCTACTGTTATGAATCTTAATGTAAATATCTGATATGCAGGATGTATTTTCAGGGGTCACAACCCACAGGTTGAGAACAGCTGAAGGGATAAGTTACAAAAAGACAGTGAGAGATATGGGGGAATGAAGGAAATAGGTACAGCACGGAATCCTCTGTGGATAAATGGGATCAGTGTTGTTTCTGAATAAAGAGAGCATGAGAAGAAAGAAATCACTGTCCCTGGACCATCATGAGTGCCCTTTCCAATGCGGTGTGTAGGGAGTGGCTATAGGGTTAAGCCTATGACTGAACTGTTGGCAAAGCCACAAACAAGTCCCAGCTTAGAGGGCACAGCCCTCTTAGCATAATTAAGCTTGACCTTATGACACTCCCTAGATCTTATCTGGGTAGTTAATGGGCTGAGGGAGATGCAGCAAGTGCTGCCAAAACTAGTGAAACTCGCAAGAACATTGTAACTATGGTGACCACTACCTTGTTTACCTCTGGCTATAAAATAAGGGCTCAGCTTGCTGTCTCTATCTCTCTCTGTGGCCTCAGCCAGGCACAAGAGATCCACCTAGACCCAGCTTATTCTCTCTGTCTGTCTTTTCTACATCCTTAGCTGCCCACCCCCCCTCAGGCTCACCGAACCCTTGGCTGTGCTGGCATGGCACAGTGGTGAGCATCTAAAGTGGAGCTATAAGTGTGAGCTTATCAAGGAGTTACTTCTGGATGTAGATCCACCAGCAAGACATGTTGGCTAATCTAAATCAGAAGAGTTGTCCTGGGGCTGTCCCAGGGCTGAGTGGAGGGGGGCACAGAGGGGGAAATGGGGGATATGACATCTGTAATAGTGTCAACAATAAAAAAAATTATATTAAGCTAGAGGCCCAGTGCACAGAATTTGTGCATGGGGGAGGGGGTGTCGTTCAGCCCAGCTTGCACCCTCGTCAATCTGGGACCCCTCAAGGGATGTCCGACTGCCCAGTGGGATTGGGCCTAAACAGGCAGTCGAACGTCCCTCTCACAATCCGGGACTGCTGGGTCTCAACCACTCGCCTGCCTACCTGCCTGATCGCCCCTAACTGCTCCTGCCTGCCAGCCTGATCACCCCCTAACCACTCCCCTGCCAGTCTGATCAACGCCTAACTGCTCCCCAGCCGGCCCAATTGCCCCCAACTGCCCTCCCCTGCTGGCCTGATCGCCCACAACTGCCCTCCCCTGCTGACCATCTTGTGTCCACATGGGAGTGGCCATCTTGTGTGTTGGAGTGATTGTCAATTTACATATTACCTCTTTATTATATAGGATTAAAAAGAGTTCTGTTGAAAAACAGTCTAATTTCAACCAATTCTATCTTTTTGGCAAGGTTTGATTCTCATAACTCTGAGACACATAATGTGGGGATAATCAGTAGCTATAATTTTATGACTTATTCATGACTGTGAGTGATTGACTTGGAGTCTAGTTGCAGACATGCCAGACTTGATCTGCTATTTAAGACACCATTCTAGTAGCAGATGAACTGGAGTATGTTATTCACTCAGCCTCCTGATTATCAGGACCACCCTGTCCCCTGACCAAGTGAAGAGTCTGTGTAATGAAAGTGTCTGAAGGCGCCTATCCTGCTGCTAACCTAACACTTGAAATACCTCTTTAGCATCTATTATAAATTATTGTAATTAGGATAAAGTTGTTACACATGAATGTATTCATCAAAGTAACAGTTATATTTTATTCTATTTCAATTTCATTTTATAGGATATTCAAAGGAACTGCCTGATGTTACTACCCACTTCCTGTGTTCAGGGGATTTTAAAAATTGCTCTGGTTTCTCTGAGAAATGCTTCCTGCACAATTGCCATCATGAAGAATGAAAGCTAAACCTTTGGAAAATATCTTGGCTCTGCTACTGTGAATGAAATAATCTAACAGAGTAGCTCTCAGTCTTTTGCTTCATCTTTGAAGATCAAGAATACTATACATTGCTTCAATGCAAACACATGAAGCAGAAACACGTCTGTGAAACAATATTGAGTATTACCATGTGAAATGCACTCTGATATTTACTCCATTCCTCTACTCTCTTCCTAAGACTCCTGTTATATACACCTAGACACATCCATTGTATTCCCTGTGTCTCTTGTGTGTTTTTTTATAATTCTCATTTCTCTGTACTTGAATTTAGCTATTTTTCTGACCTATATTTAATTTCAATAATACTTTCTAAAGCTGTTTCTATAAAAACCATCTACTGTAAAAACCATTCATTGTGTTACTTCACCTATCCTATATAATAGAGGTAATATGCAAATTGACCATCATGCCCTTGCACAACATGGCCGCCCCCATGTGGTCACAAGATGGCTGGCAGGGGAGGGCAGTTATGGGCAATCAGGCCAGCAGGGGAGGGAAGTTAGAAGTGACCAGGCCAACAGAGGAGGGCAGTTGGGGGCAACCAGGCCGGCAGGAGAAGGAAGTTAGGGGCGATCAGGCCAGCAGGGGAGGGCAGTTAGAGGTGACCAGGCCAGCAGCAGAGGGCAGTTAGGCATGGATCAAGCTGGCAGGGGAGTGGTTAGGGGGTGATCAGGCTGGCAGGCAGGCAAGCGGTTGGGAGCCAGCAGTCCCCGATCGGGCCTAAACCGGCAGTCGGACATCCCTGAGGGGTCCCAGATTGGAGAGGGTGCAGGCTGGGCTGAGAGACACCCCACAGTGCATGAATTTTATGTACCAGGCCTCTAGTTATATATATTCTGAGTTCTAGTTGTTGTTGTTGATGATGTTTTCTTTTTTAACAGGTTATGGCTGAGTTTCTTAATCTCATTTATTATTTCCTTGAACATATATAGCACATATATTTTAAACTGTCTGTGATGGTTTCAATATCAGGATTTGTGGTGGGTCTGTTCTCTGATTTTCTTAGTTATTATTTGGATCTCTCCTTTTTTCATGAATCTGGGTTTGTAAAAACATAATTACTTAGTAGGAAAAAAAAATACCCAAAACTCTATTTGCACAAGGATTTACTTCTGGCAAAGAAGATAACACTAACTATGGCCTAGAAAAATGCAACTCTACTGACATGACTGTCAAAATTTAATATTTGGAAATTTACATATATAAATGCTTTAGTTATGCTCTAACAGTAGCACAAAGCTCTATTGTAAACACGGTGCTCTATTTTAAAGCTGTAAAAACATTGGAGAAAGGTACTATATGTTTTACTCTCTGATTTCAAAATTAACTACTTGGTACAACAACATTGGTCTTGTTTAATATTGCAAAGTTTTAACATCATTAGATAGTATTTTTATGTTAATTTTTCTGGATTGATACTTATATTTTCAAAGTAGGGAGTCTGGATAACTATCCTTTGTTAAAATAACTTTGTGATACTTCAAAAGAGAAACTTAAATTTTTTTTAAAAAAAATGAGGAAATATGACCAATTAACTGTTCTATTCCTGCATTTTAAAACCATGTTTGCATAGTATAAAATATTTCCATGTGATATTGAAACTTAATGGCAAGCTATTTATGTCAGAAGCCAGCAACTAATTTAAATATTATATTAAAAATTAGGCCAAAAATGCCAGGCCGATGTTGCTCAGTTGGTTGAGCATTGTCCCATGCACAACGGGGGGGGAGGAGGGTCACTGTTCAATTCCTATGCCCTGATGGGCTCAATCCCTCGTGAGGGGCATGCAGGAAGCAGCCCCTTGATGATTCTCTTTCATCAGTGTTTCTCTCTCTCCCTTTCCCTTCTCCTATCTGAAACCAATAAAAAAAATATTTTAAAAATAGGCGAAAATAATAAAATGACTAAGCTTACACACACACACACACACACACTAAATAAATAAATAAATAAATAAATAAATAAATAAATGTAAATACATAAATAAACAAACTTCCAAAAGAAATGAGAGCTTCAGAGATCTTTTAGTACATTTTTTTTTTTGAATCAAGAATACCACCTACTGGGCAAAAACATTTACACTTCTCTAACTGTTACTTAATATAAATCCCTCATACCTGCTTATTCCTCATTCATTTTATTTCTTCCTTTAAAATTCTTACTTTACTTAGAATTTTGAATTTTCAATAAATTAGAGGATAAGTATTCTATGCCCAAAAGAACTTGAAAAGAAATGGCAGAAATATATGAGAATATATAAAACAATAGCTTAGATAAATTAACTTTGATGAAATAAAAAATGAAATGAAAAAAGAGTAAGAATTGAACAAAATGTACTAAATGTAAATGCTCACAATCTATTGGTTGCTATTTTGACATTTGATTAATAGATTGATATTAATGACTATCGATGTCCATAAAT
>NW_005882367.1:0-5180 GCF_000147115.1 Myotis lucifugus | reverse complement strand
GGGTGAACCCAATCCCGGGCCCCTCTTACCAAAGCTTCCCTTGGGGCTAAGTGTAGGGGGATTTTATTCAAGCCATAAATCCTCCACCGGGCGCGGGAGAGGAAGGGGGGAGGTGACCCTATGGCCCCCTTACCCCCACCCCCAGTCCCCACCCGCCAAGGCTCACAGGAAGAAACAGAGGTCCCCCACCCAGGTCTGCTTCCCAGCGAGTGCCCCCCCTTTCATCCAGTCCCCTTTGCTGCCCCTCCCCCTCTCCAGGCCTCAGAGACCTGGGGCCTTTGAGGGTGGGGGTGGGAAGCCTGGCGCCTAGGAGCCCCTGCCAGGATTTCAGGCTCCTGGGCCTGTAAAGCATTTGATTTCTCCTCCTCCAGGCCTGGGAATAATTAGGCAACAGGGAACATAAATCACGGCCTGGCCCTGTACATCTGCTGATCACATCTCCTGAGGATGAGCGAGGTGGGGTGGAGTGGGGCGCAGGGTCCCTGCAGCTGGGACATCCTGCAGGGGGTCCAGAGCACCCCATGTCAACCATGCTTCCAGTGAGGGCATAGGGTGCTGGTGCAGAGTGTGGGGTTCCAGGTCTCCCGAAGCTCACACACACAGACACACACTCACACAGACACACACTCACACACTCTTATCCACTACTGACAACATACCCAGGACAGTTTCCCCACAGCTAACACACACACACACACACACACACACACACACACACACACGAACACCCCACACCTACATATACAAAGACACACCTATACCCCACAGACACTCACACACATGCATACACAGACGCCCCAATACACACACGCAGAGCACACATGCACACAGTGTCCCGCTAGTGAGGAATGGGGAACTGTAGGTTTGGTGTTTGAGCGCCACCTACGGTCTGTCTCCCAGAACAGCCAGACTGGACCAGGCCCAGGCAGCACCCTTCACCCCCACCTCCACCCTCCAGTCAGAGGAGGACACTGCTTTCTGTTAAAGGCCCCTAATTGGTATCAATCCTGGTACCTACACCTATAAAAAGCACTAAATTTACGGGCAGTAGGAAGGAGTGCTGAGGACTATTTTAAGAATTAAATATTTTAAAATTTGAATGTAACTGCTTTAAAATCACATAATTTTATCTTAATAAATCCAACCAAAAGGGGCCAAAAACAGGGGAGTTCTTTTGGTGTGTGTATGTTTTTTTTTTTATCACGCACAGTCAGTTAGGAAGCGCCTTCTCCGATGGCAATGACAATAGCAGGGCGGGTACAGAGCCACTCCTGGCCAACACCGCCCACTACAGCGGTGATGTGATGGGGATCTAAGTCAGCGGTTCTCAACCTGTGGGTCGTGACCCCTTTGGGGGTCGAATGACCCTTTCACAGGGGTCGCCTAAGACCATCGAAAACACATATATAATTACATATTGTTTTTGTGATGAATCACTATGCTCTAATTATGTTCAATTTGTCACAATGAAATTGGGGGTCACCACAACATGAGGAACTGTATTAAAGGGTCGCGGCATTAGGAAGGTTGAGAACCACTGATCTAAGTAAATAAAATTATGAATGAATGCTGGTATAAGTCTCATGTGAGTGTGAAGGAGCTGAGCAAAAGATGGTGATGGAGAATTCCTCACAACGGCTTTTGTGTCCGTCTCTCAGGAGGTTCACTGATGGCCTAGGGGCTCTGCTCAGTGGCAGAGCCGGACATCGGAACCAGGGCTGAGTTCTCCAAAGTCTATGTGCTCAACGGTCACACGCAACTGTCCCCACCCTCATCTCGTTTCACCTCCTTCTCCAGAGCAAACGGGTCTGGGCGGTGCACCCTCAGCCTGCCGCCAGGTGCACCCACTTTTCTCAGGGCTCCCCACCCAGGGGTTTACCCCTTCGTTCACACTGCAGTCTCTTACACCCCTGACCCTTTAGCTTTACTCTTTCCGGGCTGGACACCCCCAACCCCTCCTCATAAGCTCCTTTCAGCAGATGCCAGCCCGGCGGGTGACCCTGCAGCAACAGGACCCAGCACAGGGGGCAGCCCCATCGTCCCCTTGCACCTCGAGGGCACAGCAATGTGCATGCACCTGCCATCCGAGATTTCCTGGGGCCCTCCCTCCTCCTCCAGCAAGTGACAGACTATGGGCCACCCTCAGGGGAAGTCTAACCAGAGGAAGCCACCCCCGCGGAACCACCCCTGCCTTTCCGGCCTCTGAGCCAGTAATAGATAGTTCCCGGGCCCCTGGTAACATTTCTTTTTACACTGAAGGCTTTTTAAAATGTGAAAGCGTGTAGAATGTCACACAGTTAAAAGTGGGGATCCCTTGGACTTCCAGGAGTGGCCACTGTCCACACTTTTCTGCACATTGTTCCAAACCTGTCATTCCCACACGTGCACATGTGTGTGTGTGTGGGGGGGTGTGTACACATATTCTTATTTGCTGAAACCCAAACCAAAGCCATCAGACATGGATCTGCCCCGTGCTTTCTGGCTGCACGGAGGCCAGTGCCTGGATCCCTTGGTTAATGTCAGCCCTGTTTTCCAGCAGAACAGGGAGTGGCCAGGGGTCCTGCCGCGGGCACCTGCGTACCCCCACCTCCTTCAACACGTCAGCCTGCTCTGAGGTGTGGTGCCTGCCCCCTGAGGGCTCCTCTGGGGTGAAGGTGACAGCAGGGGACACAGGCCTGGCAGCAAAGCTATTAGGTCAAAAGAATGTGTACCCTGTTTGGTATAATCCCCGTATCCTCCATGTCTCTCCCCTTAGGGGTGGCTTTTAGGAGGTGGAAAGGAAATGCACAGATCCTCCCTGGATCCTCCAGAAGAAACCAGCCCTGTGATACCCTGACTTGAGCCTAGTGAGACAGCTGGACTGCTGGCCTCAGATATTACTCTTATCTATACTAATAAAAGGGCAATATGCTAATTAGACTGGACATCTTCCAGGCATCCATCCGGACATCCTTCTGGACAAAGCCATGGTGGCGGGGGCTGAGGCAGAGGTGGTTTGGGGCGACCAGGCCAGCAGGGGAGAGCAGTTAGGGGTGACCAGGCCATCAGGGGAGGGCAATTAGGAGCAATCAGGAGGTCAGGCAGAGAGGTTAGGGGTGATCAGGCAGGTGGGCAGAGAGGTTAGGGGCAATGAGGGAGGCAGGCAGGCAGGTGAGCAGTTAGGAGCCAGCAGTCCAAGATTGCGAAAGGTATGTCCGACTGCCAGTTTAGGCCCGATCCCACACTACTAACTGGCAGTCGGACATCCCCAAGGGGTCCTGGATTGGAGAGGGTGCAGGCCGGGCTGAGGTACTCGCCCCCCCTCTCCCGCCCGTGCATGAATTTCATGCACCAGGCCTCTAGTTGTTAATATAATCAGTGTGCTGCTTTCAGCCACTCTGTTTGCATTCACTTGTGACAGCAGCCACAAGAAACTGATACACTGTGTCCCCTCACTGCTACACATTAGATTCACCTGGGAACTTGACAAAAATGCTGGGCCTCACCCAGACGGTCAAGACGGGATCCCCAGGTAGTGCTGGCGTCCAGATTTTTCTAAGGAGCAGCCAGGTGAGGACAGCTGCTCCAGCATGAGCTGTGGGCACAGGTCTACCCCAAGATTAGGCATCCTGCTTCCATAGGCCCCACTCACCCCTCACCCGGCAGGCTCCTCTGCCCTCTCTGAGGCTCGATTTGCCCATCTGTAAAGTGCCCGTGATAGTACCCTCCTTACTTGGCTGCTATGGGTTTAAAATAAGCTGTGTGCAAAGAGGCTGGCACAGGGCCTGCCCCCCAAGGCCCCTGACATGTGCTTGGAGGTCATGTTCAGCACTCAGGTGATAGTGCTGAGCTTGGCCTGCTGGCACCTTCACCACAGAGAGGATGAGATGTGGCCCTCGGACGGCGGTCACCATGCCCCAGAGCTGACCTGCACCCAGCAGCACCCAGCCCTGGTCCCTGCTCACCCTGGGGGCCTCGAGGCAGCTCAGTGCTCACACTCAGGCCCCATCCAACCCCAAACCTTGAATCCTCACAGCCCCTGTGCCACCGGTGCCCACACATCCGACATGCGGAGGGCACCTCTGTGGAAGACCTGGCCGCCCCGCCCCACACAGCAGCCCCACCTCTTTCTTCTGAATGTGCCTATGGGACCCTCCCCCCAGCCGGGGGCAGGCACGTGGCCAAGGCCTGTGTGTGGAGCTGCATCCAGGAGGGGGAACCATTAAAGGCTGTGGGGCCCTGGAGGGATGACGGGGCAGGAAGGGCTCCGGGGAAGGGGTTAGGAGGATATTAGGGCATGTGGAGAGGAAAGCACTGAGCCCTTCCACAGTGCCAGGAAGTCACTTGGACACTTAGACCCACAAATCTCTGAGAATACAGGCTGCAAGGCGGGCACAGTAATGCTGGGACAGTGGCAGACCAAGCCAGCGAGGGTGGGGGCGGTGCTGGGGGTGGTGGGGAGTGAAGAGGACCTAGCTGACAGGGGGTGCAGACAGAAACTAGGAGAGTTTAGCTGCCTTCCAGGGGCTGACTCCTTCCCTGGCAGCCACCACAAAGGATGGTCAGGCTGCCTGTTCAGTTCCGGGCCTGGGGAACCTTGGGGAGGATGTGCTAGGGGTGTCTGGCTCATCCTTAGTCCTAAAACAAGGGTGTGGGATAGAAGTGGGGGAGAGATCCCTTGAAGCCTGGCTGGGAGCCCCACCTCCAGTAAGCCTTGCTGACCATCTTTGCAGGGCTGAGTACTTAAAGCAAAGGGTTCTGGACTCTTGCAGACCAGAGCCTGAATCCTACTAAGCTGTGTGACATATTCCTAAATCAAGGCACTGGGCATGCTGGGTCAAAAACACAGTTCTTTCAGACTCATTGACAGCCCCTCCTCAGGGGTGTGAGGTAAATGTGATGCAACCAGCTTTCTGAAAAAAACAAAACCAAAACAACTGGTTTGTAGCATCTGCCAATTTCCATGGTGTAAATACTCTCACCACAGCTGATTTTGAGCTTCCAATGTGACGTCACTCAGGTGGAGTTGGGAAGAGGTGCACGGTTCAGCACCAACAGGGAGTTCCCAGGAGGCAGCATAAGGGAACAGCACCTGCTAATGCCAGGCTGGGGACTCCCATGTTGAATCCTCACCACAACCCTTTCGAGTAGAAATCACCAGCCCTGTTTCACTGATGCAAGGACCACGGCTCAGAGAAGGG
>NW_005882366.1:0-5182 GCF_000147115.1 Myotis lucifugus | reverse complement strand
GTTAGCAGCTTCAGCCTGCGCTGGGGCCGGAGCGCGCCCAGGCGCAGCCCTGGCTTTGTCCCCGTGGGGCCTGGCCCCGTGGAGGGCACGGCCAACACCTGCCTGGCGGGGGTGGGGACGGGGGCCAAGCACAAGCAGGAGGACCGCGCTGAGAGAGCTGGACTCCGGAGCCTGGGAAGATGTCCTGGCGAAGCCCCTCTCTCGCTCATTCATTCACACACTCAGCAAGCATCGCTGAGCACTTGCTATGGCCCGGCCAGTGCTCAGAACCAGGGGACAGAGAGGTAACAGTCCCTGAGTTTGAAGGACTTCGCATTCTAAGCGGCTGCCTGGTAAGGTGGCTGTGAGCACAGACCAGCACCAGCTGGCCTGGGATCGAACCCTGGCTCTGCCTCTTACGAGCGTGATCTTGAGCAAGTTTCTTCATCTCTCCGTGCCTCAGTTTTCCCACCTGTAATAGGGGCTTGATAAAAATGGCACAGGCTCTGTAGGAGGCATGAGGGTTACGGAGCTATCACAAAATGCCTGCCTAGTACACTTTACAAACATCATCGGTCATTATTCACTCCTTCGTTCATCCGACTCTGCACCTGGTTGGCGTCCCCAGAGGCACCCAAGTGACGGGAAGAACCCTGGTGTATGGGACTGGCTGGGTGGCTTCCCAGCCTCAGTTTCCCCACGTGTATAATTAGGGCTGGGCAGGGCGGTGTGAGGGAGGCATGGACATGGACGTGCTCCCTGCAGCGCCCTGGGAATGGAGCCTCCTCTGAAGAACTGCTTGCTGGGCTCCTGCTCCTGCTGCATACAAATGGCTCAGCCTCCCACCCGGCAGCTTCTCAGCTCACTCCACTCTTTTGTCTCTCTCACCAGGCTCGCCCTCCCGGATCCTCAGACACATGTGCAGCCCCCTCGCAGGGACATATGCACTGACAATCTCTCTCTCTCTCTCTCTCTCTCTCTCTCTCTCTCTCTCTCTCTCTCTCACACACACACACACACACACACACACACACACAAACACACACACACCTGCCTGGTTCTCACCCCCACCCCCACCCACCCAATAGAAACTCAGTGTCTGCCCCCCTCCCACGCTTGAAGGCTTGCTGACCCCTGGGTCCAGGGTGGGCGGGAGGGAGGTTGCTGCTCACAGCTGGCTGGGCTGGGTGGTCGCAGGGCGGTGGAGGGAGGGGCAGAGGGTGAAAGCATCCTGGGGCCAGACTTCTCAGGCAGTGGGAAGGGAGGTCAGCCCTGAGAGGGCGGGCCCAAGTCGGGACGTGAGGGGAGGGGCAGGTCTGGAATTTCCACGGTGGGCAGCACTGGGGGGTTGGGAGATGTTTACTCGAGGCCCACTCTGGGCTGCAGCTCCTCGTTTAATCCACTCAAAGGCCCTGATGAGGGAACCGAGGCTCAGAGAGGGTGGGTGTGGCTCAAGGACACAGAAAGGGGGTGATGCCAAACCAGGGTACCACTCTGGCCCTTCAGAAACCATATTCTGAAGTTCCTTCAGAATGAACAGACCAGGCCCCCTGAGGCCAGCATGGGACAGAGATGACAGGTGGGTAATGTGGATTCTGGAAGCTGGGTGGCTCATCCTATACCTGCAGGGGGTGCCAATCCAAACCTTCAGCGTCTCTAGACTCTAAACTGACCAGGCCTTAGGCCGAATCCCCAGACGTGGGTCCCACTGAGGCCCAGCCCCAGCATCACGGAAAGACCGAGGCCCTCCAAGGACCATCTAGGGCCTAGGCTGACCTCTTCCCCATGACCCCTGATCCCAGCCCTTAGTCTGCCCTCACACACTGACCTCAGGGGCAAATGGGCTCTGATCATGACTCTACCAGCTCCCCAGAGCCCAAGGGGGTGAATGCCCCCACTGATCTGTGTGGCAATGGTCTGGGGTCCTCTGAGGGCAGAGCCCATATCTTCTAACTTCCACAGACACCCCTGAGCACCTCCTGCGTCCACCAGAACCCTGTGAGCCTCACTCAGTCCTTCCAGGCCAACTCTCCTGTCCCCATTTTACAGATGAGAAAACAGAGACTCAGAGGGGGAGGCACCTGCTCAGGGCACAGAGGGAATCAGAACCAGGGCTGTGTGGGGCCGGGCTCACTGGGCTGGGCGTGGAGACGGGGCTGCTCAGGGAATGTGTGTACAGCAAATAAACGGTGACCAAGGAGAGTGCTTCAGCCTGGCTGATGATTCCCTGGGTGGACGGTGAGGAGACCGAGGCAGCCGCCCGTGTGTGTGTACCCACGCCCCGCCCTGAGGGGGCAGTGGGGGCTGGTATCGGATTCCAGCTTGACCCTGAGTGTCTAAGTTGAGGAACCACAGCTCACCCAGGTCCCCTATTGGGTCCAGGCACCAGCCAGTGGCCCCTTAGGGCCCGAGGGAAGAAGGTGGTGGGGAAGGGAGAAGGCAAGGGGTGGGGGTTGGGGGGCGGGAAGAGAAACACAGAGACAGCCAGCGGTGCAGCACAAAGGGCAGTGGATGGAGAATGAGACACCAAGAGTTGTGAAGAGAAAGAGAGCATAGAAGGAGGAGGGGAGGGAGGGACACAGGAGAGGAGGGAAGGAGGCGGGAAGGCGAGGAGGAGTCAAGTTCAGAAGCAGTAGCGGCAGGAAGGGTGTGCAGGCAGTGGTGGGAAGAGCGGAGGGCCAGGCGGATCCCAGAGAGGCCTCTACCTACCAGGGCCCCAGCTCAGAGGAGGGGAAGCTGGGTGGGGAGGGGGGAGGAGGGGAGGGCTGGGGTGATGAGGGGTCCCTAGAGGGGGCTGTCATGTGAGCTGTCCCAGCCTGAGGCACCAGCTGTGAGGGAGGGTGTGAGAGTGTGTGTGACTGTGTGACTGTGTGTGTGTGTGTCAGGGTGTGAGTGTGTGTTTTCAGGCCCAGGCAGGTATGGGAAGCAAACTGGGGTATCTTTTTTTTTTTTTCTCCCTTCCCATTTGTATGCTCGTGAAGTGAGTTGAAAGATTAATTCCTACTTAATATGGCCTTCACTGGCAGGCTGGGGGTTGGTGCCACTCTGTTATTATTATTATTTTTTAAAGGCACCAGGTAAGGTTTTCTCCATCCAACCATCCATCCATCCACCCACCCACCACTCATCCATTGAGCACCTACTATGTGCCAGGTACCATGCTGGGACAGGTGTACCCAAACCACAAACATAATAAACTACTGGGCCCTGGCGGTGGCAGTCCGGAGAGGTGGCAGGATCTACGGGGTCCTGAGTCTCAATGCTGGTTCCATAAACGAACATGCTCTGTGGCCTGGGCAAGCCCCTGTGCCTCTCTGAACCATTTCTCACTGGTCAACGGGGTGGCGGTTCCTGCTCGCCGGGCTCGGTGTGGGATTCGAGG
The DNA here is from genome assembly GCF_000147115.1 of Myotis lucifugus. Taxonomy (NCBI): domain Eukaryota; kingdom Metazoa; phylum Chordata; class Mammalia; order Chiroptera; family Vespertilionidae; genus Myotis; species Myotis lucifugus. Next base: position 1,821 of record NW_005882366.1, on the reverse strand, counting down.
ACATCCTGTCTGGCCCAGAGAAGTGCTGGGTCTCTAATGTGCATTCTCAGGCACGGTGGCCTCCTAACCACCAGTATTGGCCACGGACCACCTTGCAACTCATCCCACTCTTGTGGGGATTCTTACAAAAGATGCTGAGCGTCCGAAGGCTATCAATTCGGCCTGGGATGTGGTCCTAACCCCATCTCCCAGTGCCCCTGTGGGTCCTCACAGCCAGTCCTCAGCTGTCCCCTTGATACCCACACCCTCTGCGCAGCAGGGTCTCCTGGTCTCTCTCCACCGTGAGCTCCTGGTGGCAGAGGCCGCTTCAGGTACCCCTCTGCTCAGGCCCAGCGACAGGCCTGGCTGGCAGGAGGCTCCAGCTGTCTCCGGAGGGGCTGGTCCAGGGGCTGAGAGTCAGACCCTCTTCTGCCTTGTGCTCCTGGGGATGGGAAGAGGCTGCTGCTATTCCCAAGGGCCAAAAACCCACTTCCTCAGATCCTACCCCCGCCTGCGGGGGCTTCGGGGACTCTCCTCACTCGGGAGGTAGGGAGTGGGGTCAGGGTGACCTGGGAGGCAGGGAAAGGGAATGAGCATCCCAGCTGTGCGGAGAAGTGGCCTGACATGTTTGAGAGCCTCCGTTTCCTCAGCTGTAAGCCAGGAGGGTGACTTTGTGGTGGTGGGTGGGGAAGGGCATGGTCTTCGCCTTAGCCTGATGCCAGTTCCAAGGAGTGGCTAGTGGTGGGGGGTTCTTTAGACACGATCTCTTAGGGCCCGCCCCCTCCCCATTCCTTAGAGGCCCCAGTCCATCCTACGTAAACCATTTGGCAAATGAAGTTTCAAGACAATAGCCCGAGCCCCTCCTCGGTGGAAATGCTGGTACTCCCCTGCGGCAGGCAGACACGAGTCTGGCTGCCACCTCTGCTGCAGTCTAGCTTTGGACCTTGACACTCCAAGCCTCAATGGGGAACAAAATACCACCACCGGGCCATCATGTCCCAGGCACCCCTAGAGGCCGGGGTGGCCCAGTTCTTGCTAAGGCCAGCAAGGCCTCCCACCCCCCTTCCCTTTTCCCCAAGCTGGATTCTGGGGGATGGAGGGCTCTACTCTCCCCTGGGATGTGACATTCACCAGCATCACTTCTGGTCCCATCTGCAGCGTGCCTCCCCACCCCCAACCCAGTCAGCTAATCCCCACAAAGCCCAGTGCAGGGCCCGGCATGACAAGCAGGCCCGCACGGCCCACACTCCACCAGGCGTGCTCGGAGGGGCTGAGGCGGGATTCGGAGCGGCTGTCATTCTCTCGGTCCGCTCCTCTAATTGGATTCCCAACACGCAGAGGTCAGCAGAAACGCTGGGGAGAGGAGAATCAAAGGGAAGGGGCATCCGCAGATAAAGGGAGGCATTCTTCCCCGGCCACAAAGCCTGCAGCGTGAGGGGTGGGAGGGGACCCTGGTGAAGGGCTGCCCATCGGAAGGGGGAAGGGGCAGGGAGAGCCCGAGCAGGCGGCAGAGGCTGACGGGCCTGCTTCCTCCAGCCTGGTGTTTCCCCACCTCTGCTTACATGCCACCCTGCCCCCTGTGGGGCCTGGGCATCCTGCAGGGCCTGGCCTCTGACTCCCCCCTGCTCTGGGAAGCATTCCTGAAACGCGGCGGGAAGGCTCAGGAGTCAGTCCGCCCACGGTCCGGCTCCTGGCTTGCCACCTGCTGCCCCCTCTGAGAAGTCCCTGCGGTACCGGCCTCAGTTTCCTCCTCTGTGGGACGAGGATAATACCAGCTGCCACAGAGGGCAGTGACCGGGACGAGATGAGGTGAGGTTGGCCAAGTGCTTAGAGCACAGGTCC
>NW_005882365.1:0-5182 GCF_000147115.1 Myotis lucifugus | reverse complement strand
AGAAATGAAGGCCTTGCCTGCAAACCGCTGCGTACGCTCTGGCACCAGGAGCTCTGGCACCAGGAGGCACCTGCCGCTGGGATCGCACTGAGGACAAAGGCTCACGGACCAGGCCCCGCCCACCTGCTGTCAGGGGAAATCTCCTGTCCCCGCTCCCCTCCCTGGGACCTGGGCTTGTTAGGTTCACCAGCCGAGTCAGTGCCGTGAACTTAAACTTGGGCCCCTCCACCAAAAGCCACTTCTCCAATCTTCTCTTCTTTATTCCCCACCCGCCCCAAACCCCCAAAGTGGACAAAAACTTAAGAAAGAAAGAAAAAAAAAAAACCCTAAACTTTCAAAGACTGAACTCTAGGGATTTGCATAACTCAGTATCTGCCTTGCCCGGCCGCGTGGCTCAGTGGCCGAGCATCGTCCTAGGAACCAGGAGATCAGGGTTCGATTCCCGGTCAGGGCACAGGCCCCAGTTTCGGGCTCGAACTCCAGGGTGGGGCGTGCAGGAGGCAGCCGGTCAGTGATTCTCTCTCTTTGCTGATGTTCCCATCTCTCTCTCCCTCTGCTCTCCTCTCTGAAAGAAAAGAATATAAATACATAAAAGGATCTGCCTCTGGAAGTTTCTCCCAGGGTTTAGGGGCCTTCCCTCCAGAACGCACGGAGTTCTTGGTGACAACAGCCCCGCGCCCAGCACCAGCCCCCAGGGGTTGCCGCTTGGAAACGGGGTAAATACAACGTGCGCCCCGCCTGCGCCCTGGCCCCTCTGGGAGGCGCTCCTGGCGTTTGTTTGTTTATTTTTCCTTCTCCCTCCGTGACCTGCGCGCGGTTCCCAGCTCGTGGGCTGGCGCTGAAGGTGAAGCTAATGGGGTCGTTGTTGTTGGGCGATTCCCGCAGCCACGCAGTCGGATGGCCGTCCACGGGGAACGGACTTGCTTCTCTCTCTGGGTCTCCCACGTCCACACACACACACACACACACACACACACACGTGCGTTTCACGCGGACCGCGTGCTAAGAATAATTGCCACCAATGCTGATTGGCCCTCGGGGAGCCGCTGCGTTTAAAAATTGCAGCCTGTGAACTCCCGGCGGAGGCAGCCTCCTGGAGGCGGCGGCTTATTTGTGACAAGTCCCTATGTTTAACCTCATCTGTGAAAACGGTGAAATTAACGCCCCACGCTGAGCCCGGCCGGAGGGAGACACCCAGCTGTGGCCACAGCTATTCTTGTTCTAACGCCGGCTTCTGTCTGCACACCGCTGCCAACCTCCCTGATGATGAAGCACATCTCTTTCTTTCTTTTCAAAATATCTTTTTATTGACATGAGAGGGAGAAGAAGGGAGAGGAAAAGGGAGGAGGAGGCATCCATGATGAGAGAGAATCACGGATCAGCCGCCTCCTGCACGCCCCCCACTGGGGATCGAGCCCACAACCCGGGCCTGTGCCCTGACCGGGAATCGAACCCTGACCTCCCGGTTCAGAGGTCGATGCTCGACGGGTGACGCTGAAGCACAGCTCTGCTGGCGACAGGGCCTTTGCTTCCTCGCATCCCCGTTGTCTTACTCTGTGTTGTCAGGGGAGGGGCGAGCGCGTGAGCTTTCTCTCTCTATTTCTTCACTATTTTGCTGCCGGTTCCTGGGGCGGGTTGTACCCTCATGGGCCCGCATGAGGCTTCGAGGTTCACGGGCGCCAAGGCTGGGCCTTTCCACCGTTTCTGAGCGCAGCCCGCCGGGAAGGACACGCTTACCCGGCTCCTTCCTTCTCAAACCCACGGAACTGCGCCTTGTGCCGCACGGACATGTGTGACTGGTGATGGGCTGGAGGGTGTCCCAGGCTGTGACCGGACGTGAGTGACAGCGGCAGCGAGCGCCCAGCCGCTCTCCATCTGCCCGGCGCACTCCGGCCCGCGTGCTGTCACAGTCCCGCTCCTCCGTCCCCCTTCCTTGAATTATGCAGATTGAAGGGCAGCTTTAACGGAGCCATGGCCACGGCATGTGAGAAGGAGATGCACATAGGACAGGCCGGGAGGAAACGCGGCCCCCGCTCTGCTTTATCTGGTTATGGTCGGCGGTTGGTTCTGTTTGCTCTTTGGTGGGAGTTTTTCTCTTTTATTGAGCATTTTACTCTGTTGTCATCCTGGGGTTTCTAACAAAGGGCCCCGATTTTACAAATCTGAGTCCCAACTTAGGAGTAGGAACGTGAAAGACACAAATGCAACACACACACACACACACACACACACACACACGCACACACACCCGTGACCAGGGCGGGGCCGCTGCGCTGACAGGCCGTCCGGAAAAGCCGCAGCGGGGGCCCAGAGCAGAGCAGGCCCCGCCTCCTCAGCGACCTTGAACTCTGCTCTCCAGGCTCCAGACACCTGGAGGACCCTCCCGAGAACACCGCATGCTCTCCGCCCAGCCCGCCCTCCTCCAGAAAGTGAGCAACTGATTACTTTAAAAAAGAAAAAAGCAGCCCTGGGTGGTGCGGCTCAGGGGTCAGAGCACCGTCCCCCGCGGGCTCCATTCCCACGCAAGGGCGTGTAACGGGGCGCAGGTTCCTCCCCGGCCCCTGGGGCGCGTGCAGGAGGCAGCCACTGGGTGTGTCCCTCTCACATCCAAGTTTCTCTCTGTCTCTCCCTCTCCCTTCCACTCTCCCCAAAAATCGATGGGAAAATATCCTCGGGGGAGGGTTTTTTAAAAGAGAAAAAAAGGCCCTGACCGGTTTGGCTCAGTGGATTGAGCGTCAGCCTGCGGACTGAAGGGTCCCGGGTTCGATTCCAGACAAGGGCATGTACCTTGGTTGCGGGCACATCCCCAGTAGGGGGTGTGCAGGAGGCAGCTGATCTATGTTTCTCTCTCATAGATGTTTCTAACTCTCCATCTCTCTCCCTTCCTCTCTGTAAAAAATCAATAAAATATATTTAAGAGAGAGAGAGAGAGAGAGAGAGAGAGAGAGAGAGAAGATATGGCCTGGCATTGCCCGCGCTGTGATACCAGGTAGCAGCCCGCCCGCCTTCCCTTCCTGGAGAAACAGCGCCACCTGCAGGCCACAGCCCATAGCCGAGCAGTGACGATGCTTCTCCCCAGACCAGCTGTGGGCCTGGTGTCCTTTGGGGCCGCGTCCCACATATGCTGAGGGTGGGGCGGTGGGTGGGGGGAGAGCTGGGTACCGATCAGGGTGTGTGGACACGGAGCCCGCTGAGCCACAGGCCGCAGGGAACAGACGGCGACCTTGCTCGAATGACCCGCCCCCACGAAGGAAGTCGCCCCAGAACAGCTCCCGGTGGAGGCAGAAGGAGCGGGGACCCCTGGACCAGCTGAGGCCCTGAAACCCAGACAACCACTCGCCCCTTCTTCAGGCCGCTGCTCGCAGGACGGCCCCACCTGCTCTTCCTTTAGCGCCACGTCTACTTGGGACCACGGCTGGTGTTCCTTCCTCAGAAGGTCACAGCCCGGCCGCGGGCTCAGTGCATAGAGCTCAGCCCACGGACTGAAGGCTCCCAGGTTGGAGTCTGGTCCAGGGCATGTGCCTCAGTTGCAGGCTCCATCCAGGCCCTGGTCGGGGCGCATGTGGAAGGCAACCAATCCATGTGTCCCGTCTCTCTCACATTGATGTTCCTCTCCTCTCTCTCTCTCTCTCTCTCTCTCTCTCTCTCTCTCTCTCTCTCTGTCGCAGAGCAGTCCTGGCCGGGTAGCTGCGCTGGTTAGAGCATCAGCCCAATGCACAAGGTTGTGGGTTCGATCCCCGGCCAGGGCACCCACAGGAAGCAGCCGCTGAGTGCACACACAAGTGAACAACAAAGCGATGCCTCTCTCTCCCTTTAAAAATCAATCAATTTAAAAATTACAGAGCGGACGCTGAAGTAGGTGCCCTTTTCCCCCCAGCCAGTACTCACGGGGCCACCCCTGCACGCGGCCGGAGCTGGGGACTCCCGCACACTCACTGGCGTGCATTTCACGCCAGGCCTCGCCGGTAGGAATCAGGGTCCCACGTGGCAACGCGAGGAACTGAGAACCAGAAGCCTCCACGCCGGGCAGCGCGAGCACACACGTGCACGGGGTCCCTGAGCAAGGAGGGGCCCCCGTGAGAGGGGCAGCCACTGCCGCGTCCAGGTGTATCCCTCAGCCCGCTGCACAGGGTCTCAGGTAGCAGGTCAGGACTCAGTTTAACCCCTTTTTTTTAAAAGTGAACTTTTTATTGTTGATGGTATCAGATATCTCCCCCTTTCCCCTCCTTCATCCCCCTTCCAGCCCCTACCTGTGCCCAAAGGCTTCACCCGCTATTGCCCGTGTCCATGGGCTGTGCCTATCTATATATAGTGTATATATATATCCCATGTTCAAAGGCTGTTAAATCGCCTTGTTTACCCATATCTTCAGAAAAAAATCACTTCTACTGTTGTGGTAAACAACCTGCTTCCCTATTTATAATGGTCCGGCCCTCTAGCAACTTCAGCGCGAAATTATAGCTAATTTGCCTACAAACGTCAGGTGGTCATAATAATCTGGCCACTCAGTGTATAAAGCCTTAATATGCAAATAGACCGAATGGCAAAACAACCAAACAGCTGGTCGCTATGACGTGCATTGACCACCAGGGGGCGCGTGCAGAACATGACAGGCGTCGGCCGTGGCAGGATGGTGGAGCCAGTGGGGGCACCAGACCAAGATTGGGCACCGGTCGCTGTCATCGGGGCGAGCCTTTGGTGGTTACTGAAAATTCTTTGCTCCCGCGTGCCATGGTCCCGGCCGGCACTCGTACCTGCTGCCAGTGCCAGCCCCGCTCACACCTGCTGCCAGTGCCCGGCGCCAGTCCCGATCGCTCAGCGCCATCAGCGGGTCCAAGGGGCGGCTGCCAACCTCGATCACCCCTGAGGGCTTCTCCACCTCCCCCTGCTCCTGAGGGGCGATTGGGACAGCGGCTGCTGCTCGCACCCACTGCTGGTGCTGGCCCCAGTCGCTCCGCACCGTCAGTGGGTGCGAGCAGGTGCGGCACAGTCAGTGCGTGGGAGCAGCAGCGGCGGGAGCAGGGCTGCGGCGGGAGGGGTCAGGTGGGGGCACAGAGGATGGGCCGAGACCCGCCCCTGTGCCCACCTCAGCCTCACAACCCACAGTTCCTTTCAAGGTGCACGAATTCGTGCACTGGGCCCCTAGTAAGTATATAAGGTCGTCGGTTTCTCTCTTCTCGTC
>NW_005882364.1:0-5183 GCF_000147115.1 Myotis lucifugus | reverse complement strand
TCAAGATTTTAACATTTCAGAGCAAATTGAATGACCCTGAGAAGCAGGATGTTGAGCTTGGTTCCTTGCAGAATTTCCTCCATCTAACCCCTGGCAAACGAACATGGTAGCGAAAGTGGATGGAGCAAGGCTGTCTTATTTCATCCTCCTTAATGATCTGCATTCATTACAGCCGAAGCACTGTTAACTGACCTCCGCTGAAAGGACTTGCTAGATTAACCGTGCTCCGTGTCCCTTCCGTAACACATGCAGACCGACGCCCTGGGCGTGCTGAAGGCACACAGCTGGCAGGCTGCTCTCTAGCAAGCGTGCATATCTCTTCTTCTCCTTACGTGCTTCATTGGCAACAATCAGCTGTGTTGTTTCCAAACCTGTTCGTGCTTGTAATTGTAACTCATTAATCGAATTAAATATTACAGACAGTGTTGGCTTATGACGGCAGAGAGAGTCGTTTTGCTTTTTTAAAATCAAGGTAACACATGCACATAGTTTTTAAAAGTCAAGTAATACTTTTTAAAAACAGTCTAAAACTTAAAACAAATGAAAAGAGCAGCCCGGCCTATCTTCCCCTACTCCACAGAGGCAACCACGTTTATTTCTTTCAGCTGATTCTTTTGGCAGTTATCTTCACTTTTCTTACATTGCTATTTCTTTGATTGTTTAGAATGCACAGTTTGGGCTGTTATCTATTAATTTGTATTACGAAAGATAGTATTCAATTCTTTTTAAAAATATGTTTTTATTGATTTCAGAGAGAGGAAGGGAGAGAGAGAGAGAGATAGAAACATCAATGATGAGAGAGACTCATTGGTCAGCTGCTTCCTGCATGCCCCCTACTGGGGATGGAGCCCACAACCCAGGCATATGCCCTGACCGGGAATAGAGCCGTGACCTCCTGGTTTATGGGTTGACGCTCAACCACCGAGCCACACCAGCTGGGCAAGATTTAATAACTTTTTTAAAAAAATATATTTTATTGATTTTTTACAGAGAGGAAGGGAGAGGGATAGAGAGTTAGAAACATCGATGAGAGAGAAACATCAATCAGTTGCCTCCTGCACACCCCCTATTGGGGATGTGCCTGCAACCAAGGTACATGCCCTTGACTGGAATGGAACCTGGGACCCTTCAGTCCACAGACCGATGCTCTATCCACTGAGCCAAACCGGTCAGGGCAAGATTTAATTCTTTTACATCACTTCAAATGCTCCAACTTAGCCTGTCCCATTCTAGTAGAGTTAAATCAATATTAAGTATACATTCGTGTACTCTATAAAGACTGTTTCTTGCTGAGTCCTGTACAGTGTTCTAGAGAATATTTCCTCCATTGTACAACTTTTTGTTTAATCTGGAGTGAAGCACTACCTTGGTTTTTCACTTGCTTTGTTTCCTTATATATCTATCATTAGTTCAATCCCGAACTCTGAGGGGACCCTAAATCTCTCATAATCAGTCTTTAAAAAAAATCAGATACTATCAATTCATTTTCTTTTTCCCTAGAAAACACCTAAACTAGTACCCTTCGTCTTTCTGCTATAAACTAGCCTGGTTGTGCCCCAGCCACACAGCCATTGTCCTGGGGACCCCTCACCTTCGTCCTGGGGATTCTTCTTGCCTCTCTCTCCATCCTCTGCCTGACATATTTTTATCTTTTTGTTTTGGTGGGAAAAAACCAGTATACTGTTGAGAAAGAGTACAGCAGAATACGGGCTGTGGAATATATGAGAATGTCTCCACTCTCCTGTCATCTGTTTGATGGAGAGTGTGACTGGATGGTTATTTTAAGTTGCACTTTTTTCTCTCAGAATTCTGAAGACGATGTTCTTTTGCCTTCCTGCTTTCAGTCGCTGTGAGAAGCCCCACATCTACTTAGATTCCCTGTCTTTACTTATTTTTTTCTTTTTAAGTATATTTTTTTATTGTTGATAGTATTACGGATATCTCCCATCCCCTCCCACCCCTGTATCCCCCTCCTTCCAGCCCCTACGGACTCCCTGTCTATATGTGACTCTCTTTTGGTTCTCTTCAGAAGCTTTTAGGATATTTTATTTTCTGTTCTCACTTGAAATTTTACAGTAATGTGCCTTATAGTGAGTTAAATAAATTTTTTTTTTTATTTACTCATTCTGCATCCTCCTCAGTGGGCCCTTTTAACCTGGAAGCTCATGGCTTTATATTGTAGCATGTTTCTTGTGCTAGTTCTCTGAAGATTAATTATGTCTGTTTTCTGCTTCTATTGAGATGAATGTACAGTTTCCTCCTTCATTACGTTACTGTGATGAAGTACGTGAATTGATTTTCAAATATTAAATCAATCTTGCGTTCTTGAGATAAGACCCGATGTGGTCATGATATATTATTATTTTATTTCATATGTTGGTTTTCATTGTTTTCCTCACAGCTTTACTGAGGGAACATAGGTATATAATACATGGCACATATGAAAGTGTGCATTTTGATTAGTTTTGATGTATGTATGTATCCGTGAAACCATCACCGCAATCAAGATATTGGGCATAGCCGTCCCTCTTCCTGTTCACTCTCCAATCTCCAGGCGACCTGCTTCTGTCACTATAGGTTAATTTGCACTTTCTAGAATGTTGTATAAATGGAAGCATGCACCCTGTACTTTTTTCCCCCCTTTTCGCCTGGCTTTTAAAACTCAGCATAATTATTTAGATATTTATCCATTTTATTGTATGTATTAACAATTCATTAAAAAAATTTTAAATTGTTGACAGTATTACAGATGCCCCCCATTTTCTCCCTTTTTGCCCCCGTCAACCAAACCCCATCTTACCCCAGGCCTTCCCCACACTATTGTCTATGTTTATGGGTTATGCATATGTGCATATATGTTCTTTGGTTGATGTCTTCCCATTCTCCCTCCCCCATCCCCCGCCCAAGATCTGTTATTCTGTTCCATGCATCCATACCTCTGGACATATTTTGTTCGTCAATTAACTTTGTTCATTAGACCCCACATATAAGTGAGACCATGTGATATTTGTCTTTCTCTATGCTTATTTCACTTAGCACAATAGTCTCCAGGTCCATCCACACTGTCTCAAAGAGTAAGAGCTCCTTTTTTTGCAGCCACACAGTATTCCATTGTGTAAATGTACCACAGCTTTCTTATGCACTCATCTACTCATGGGTATTTGGGCAGTTTCCAGATTTTAGCTATTGTAAATAACACTGCTTGTGAACATAGGGCTGCATACATTCTTTCTGATTGGTGTTTCAACAGTTCATGTTTTATTGCTGAGTAATATTCCATCACATGGATAGACCATAATGGACTTATTCTTTTAACAGTTGATGGGCCTTTGGGTGGTTTCCAGTTTTTAAATATTGGCAATAAAGCTACTATGAATGCTCTCGTGAAAGTTTTTTTATGGATGTGTGTCTTCATTTCCCTTGGCTAGAAATCTATGAGTAGAATGTCTGGGTTACATGGTAACGTATGTTTCACGTTTTAAGGACCTGCCAAACTCATTTCTAGCTTGAGAGCTCCAATTATTTCACACCCTCCCCAGCACTTGTTATGGACAGACAGCCTTGTTAATCCCAGTCATTAAAGTGGGTGTATAGTAGCATCTTACTTAGGTTTTAATTTGCATTTCCCTAGTAACCTATGATATTGCACATCTTCTCATGTGCTTATTTACTGCCAGTGTGTCTTAGTTGGTATGGCGCCTGTTCAGATCTTTTGCCCATTTCCTTAGTGGTTTGTTTGTGCTCTTATTATTCAGCTATTAGAGTTCCCATGATAAAAGGTAAATGAGGCATATTAAATGTATGATTTATTTTAGCAAAAATCAATTCAAATTGGGCAGGGGCAGGCCCGGAATGGTTAGGAGTATTCCACCAACATGAGCTAGAAAATAGGCCTTTTGAAGAGAAGAGGTGGGAGCAGAGGGAGGAAATTGTCTGATTGGCTGGAGCTTACTCAAGTGGTTGTACTATTTGGCAAAGCCTAGTTGGTTGGTTGTGATTGGTTGCCCTGTGGCTTGGATTCCTAACCTTGAGGTATTAGAGGCTTAGGTTTAGGTGTGTTTAGTAGGCCACCAAGGCGTGAAAGCCTCCTCCATCCAATGGCCCCCTTCTTTAGTTAATTTAACACATATGTTCTAGATATGACTCCTTTGTTAGATACGTTTTTTGAATATTTTCTTCTTGTCTATGAATTGCCTTTTAACTTTATTAACATTCTCTTTTAAAGATCAAATGTTTTTTTTAAGTGTGATGAAGTCTAATTTATTGATTTTTCTCTTCTTATAGTTTGTGCTTCTTGTGTAGTATATCAGATATTGCCAAACCCAGGGTCATTAAGATTTTTTCTTAAGTTTTCTAGAAATTCTATAGTTTAGCTGTTATATGGCTAATGATCCATTTCAAGTTAGTTTTTGTATATGGTGGTAGGTTAAGGGTTATGGTTCATGTGTGTGTACATTACTGTCCATTGTTCCAGTCCACTGTTCATTGAAAATAGTATCCTTTCCCTATTAAATTATCTTAGCAACTCTGCTGAAAATTAATTGACCATACAAGTGTGAACCTATTTCTGAAATTTCTATTCTGTTTCATTGATATCCGTATAACTTTACACATGAGTCATGCTGTATTCATTACTATAGCTCTATAATAAGTCTTGTCCTAAAATAGTATGTTTTCCAGCATTGCTCTTTTTTTTCCAAAATTGTTTTGGCTATTTTAGGTCATTGTATTCTCATATAAAGTTGTGAGTCAGCTGATCAATTTTTCAAAAAAGCATGCTGGAAATTCAACTGTGATTGTATTAAATCTATAGATCTCGTTATAGATGTAGCTCAATTTATTATGTTAATATGGTGAATTACACTAATTGATTTTCAAATATTAAACTAACCTTTTTAAAAATATATATATATATATTATTGATTTTTTACAGAGAGGAAGAGAGAGGGATAGAGTTAGAAATATCGATCAGCTGCCTCTTGCACACCTCCTACTGGGGATGTGCCCGCAATCAAGGTACATGCCCTTGGCCGGAATCGAACCTGGGACCTTTCAGTCCACAGGCTGACGCTCTATCCACTGAGCCAAACCGGTTAGGGATAAACTAACCTTTTTTTTTTTTTTTTTTAAAGAGAAACACCTACTCATGATATATTATTCTTTTTAAATAATTGGGATTGATT
>NW_005882363.1:0-5184 GCF_000147115.1 Myotis lucifugus | reverse complement strand
CCTAACTGGTTTATCCTTAAGTACAAAGACAAAGCACTGGTGTTGGGTTTTTAAAAGGAAAGACACATAAAATGCATATGACATGGAAACAAATCTGACATAAAATCATAGCTCTTCCCTATGATTACATTTTTCAAATTGAGTTTTAAATTCCTGTCCAGCACGAGAGGCCCAGTCGTGTATTACACAGGAGGACAGCGTGCATTTGGCCTTCTGTCAGGTAGTCCTGTGACTTCTGGGCTGCGTGCCCGGCCTGGCCTCGCCTCCCACGCCTGCTCTGCCACCCACAGATCCCGGAGCTGAAGCAGGACATCAGCATCCCTGACTACTGCTGCCTGGGCGACGGGGAGGAGGAAGAGATCACCATCAACGCCTGGTTTGGGCCCCCGGGCACCGTGTCCCCCCTTCACCAGGATCCGCAGAAGAACTTCCTGGCCCAGGTGGGAGTCGCTCCAGAGCACCTGCCGCTCCCGCGCCCGGCCCCGTGCTGCCTCCCCTCCGGCCCCTGCCTGGCTGGCCTCTCCTGCCAGAACCCTCCCCATGAGGAGCAGCTGCTCGGCCCGTGGTTTCCTGGGACCCGGAAGAGGGCAAGGGAGGGCAGCTGTGCAGCCGCCTTAGTGTTTCCTAAGCACAGGGTCCACCCGATGGGAACACGCCTCCAGCCAGGCGGATGGGTGCACAGAGCAGGCTGCCCCCTGCACACCGCTTGGCCCAGCGCTTTGTGAACCGGGCAGCTCACGCCGCCTCGCCAGCCCTGTGCTCTGGTGGGGAGGACCCGCCCCCTGGCGGTGGGGTCGGAGCTGGTCCATGTGAAGCACTGGGACTGTGGCTGTCACAGCAGTGTCTAGCGATCGGCCACAGTGACAGGCGCTGGTCGACAGTGGACCTGGAGGGACAGACGCTGGACTCGGCACATGTGCAGCGGGGGATGGGATGGGGATGGGGCTGGCTGGTGCGGGAGCAGCGTGGAAGGTGCAGAGAGGCAGGGAGGGGGTTCAGGGACCTGCAGTCAGTGTGGGCAGCGGCGGGAGGTGAGGTCGCAGCCGGCTCACTGACGGGTCGCTCTCTTCCAGGTGCTCGGGAGGAAGTACATCCGCCTGTATTCCCCGCAGGAGTCTGAGGCTGTCTACCCTCATGACACACACCTTCTGCACAACACCAACCAGGTGGGCCCCGCGTAGCCTCACAGCTCCTCCCCCACCGCCTGGAGGCATGTATGTGACTTGTTCTGCTCCCTCCAAGTTGATTGGAGAATCCTGACTTGAAGAATTTCCCCAGGTTTGCGGAGGCCCGTTCCTGTCCTGCATCCTGTCCCCGGGAGAGCTGCTGTTCATCCCCGTTAAATACTGGCATTACGTGCGGGCCCTGGACCTGAGCTTCTCCGTCAGCTTCTGGTGGACATAGGCATGCCTTGTGCTGGCCAGGTGTGTGCAGCGAGAGCCCAGGACATTTCAGGCCGTACGGCAAGGCGTGGGCATAAGGCCTGACGTGTTGGGAAACGGGCTCTGAGGTTGGCGGCCTGGGTTCAAACCTGGCCCCATGGCTTAAGTGCCGTGTGATTTGGGCAAGTGTGTCTCCACCTGGAAAACGGGGCACTGGTCCTCATCACAGAGGGTCTGGGAGGTGGAGCGTGTGCAGAGCCCGGACAGTCATGCTTGTCACACAGCTGTCATGACGGGGCCTCCACGCCGTAGCCTGCAGGTGGGCATGGTGGGCATGGCCCTCGTCACGGGGAGAGTCCTTGCCAGCTTGCTGGAGAGCTCAGACCTCTGCTGGGCAATGGGAAGTCCACGGACATCCTTTTTGGTTCTTTTTTTATTTATTTATTTTACTCATTGATTTTGGAGAGAGGAAGGGGCGGGGGGAGAGAGAGACATCAGTTTGTTACCTATGCATTCATTGGTTGGTTCTCACATGACCGGGGATGGAACCTGCAACCTTGGCACATCAGGACGACACTGCAGCCGAGCTCGTTTCCAAGCTCCGTTTCCGTGCTGTCACTGCTGAGGTGTGACCTGCCTTCGGGGAACTGCGTGGTGCATTCCCTGGGCGCCCTCCCAGGAGGCTGTTCCCAAAGCAAGAAAGCGACCCCTCGCCAGCGCCGAGCAGCCCCTCCTGCCCCCCGGGGGCTCCACCCTCCCAGCTCCCAGCTCACTGCTCTCTGGGGAGAGGCCCGGACATCAGGCTTTCCATGTACATTTATTTTGTTCGTATAAATGTGTTGGTTCTGTTTGTATAAACGTAGCTTGTTGTTTGTGTTTAGCCATTAAGACTTCCCCCAGCCCTGTGACTGCAGGCAGGCAGGCAGATCCCCACAGCTGACACCAGGAAGGCCCCGGGCCTACTTGCCGTCCACGGGTCCCCCATTAGTGCCATTTATGCAGGACTGCCTGCAGGTGACACTTGTCACACTGTGACCGTGAGGTAAACAGTAATCTGTTGCAAACCAATCATAAAAGAAATTTTAAAAGCTTATAATAAACCTTTAAAAAAGTGCAGTCTTCCCCTGGCTGGTTGCTCAGTGGTTAGAGCACCAGCCCAAGCACTAAAGGGTTGTGAGTTCAATTCCCAGTCAAGGGCATGTACCTGGGTTGCGGGTTCGATCCTCAGTTGGAGTGCGTGTGGGAGGCAATCAGTCGGTGTATCTCTCTCTAAAACTCGATGGGAAAGTGTCCTTGGAAGAGGAATAACAACCAAGTTCTACAATCTCACTAATACTCAACAATATGCAGTTTGGACAAGCTCCCAGCTACATTATAGCAGCTTGTTTAAAACTACTCCGTGCTGAGAAGGAGGATGTCCTGCTGGGTTCAGTTTGACAGGATCACAGCAGCCCAGCCTTACACGCTCACGCCCGCCACTGGGCCTGCTCATCCTCTTCTGGAATCCGTCCCAGGAGACAGCACACGGCGGTCGGAGACACATGCCGGTCCGTACAGGTGGCGTCACCTGTAACAGCGGTGCTAAGGGAGAAGCCCCACTGTTTTCCTTTTCAATACACACCAGGCTCTTGGAACACTCCTGACACTCCGCTCACCAGATGGGCGGGGGCACCAAGCAAGCCTGCGACACGAGCTGGGTGTCCTGCAGTTTACTGCGGTTCTGACATGTCTCCCGGGGGAGTGGCAGATCCCACAGGGTAGGGCTCAGTCCCACGGGCTGTTCTGGGCAGGCAGCACTCGGGCACTGAGGACAGGGCAGAACAGCAGGCTGCTCCCAGCCTCGGGCAGGCCGGCGGGGGCAGGGGAGGGTCGGTCCAATTCATTGGCAGTAATCACGGTGCTGGAGGCTGGTGGGACCATGTGAGGTGGTCACAGGGAAAAGGAAGCATTGGACCAGGGGAGTCAAGGGCGTCTGGAAGGACACACAGAAGACACAGTGTGAGCCTGGAGGCAGGGGTGCAGCTCCTGTGTTTGGGATTGCAAGAGGCCAGGATGGGGTGAGGGCCGTGGCACAGGATAAAATCAAAGGTCATGGAGTTGAGGCCGTGCCGGCTCTGGCTGCCAGCGGCTGGGGCTCACTGGTGGCAGAAACCCAGCTCGGGCAGTTTAAGCAGAAACAACAAAGCAGGTGCAGTGGCTCCGTGACAGGGATGCTGTGGAGGAAGCCCAGGCCAGGCCTCCCTCCGCCACACTGCTGGCCTGGCCCTGGCTTCAGTCTCTCCTCTGGCAGGTGGGTCTCCCCAGGGGAGATGACCCAGCTGGTCAGCTCCACATCCTCCAGCACCAGGACCCGAACTGGGGGCTCAGAAACCCCAGGCCACCCGGTCACTAGGAGAGGCGTGGAAAGTCGGTGGTGAAAGCTGAAATGGCGGCTAATGTAACTGGCCAAGGAGATTGAACTTGATCACAAAGGTCTCAGGGTTTCAGAGATTTGAGCAGAGACTTGGAATAAACACAGGAAAGCTGGCTGGTGGCAGGGAGGCAGGCGGTGGAGCTGATGTGGTGAGTGAGCTCAGGTGGGCAGCGTGCACGGAGGACGGCCAACGCCAGAGCTAAAGAATGTGGAGTCGAGCTCTGAGCAACTGCCTGTGAGGATTTCCTCCCCTCTCTGGCATCATTAATAGTTACCTAATTCTTCACATGAAGAATTTCCAGCAAATACCACCACTGAAGGTAGTGAGGCATGGCAGCTGCTGGCCATGGAGGAGCGTAACTCAGGGGTCTCGAGCAGAACTCGCCCTTCACAGGGGAGGGCGGCTGCGGCTCCAGCTTCCGCCACGGTCCCAGCCCTCACAGCTGCCCACTCCTGCTCTGAGCCGCTGTGGAAGAACAGCGGTTCACCTGGAATGTGATTCTAACGTCAGGGACCAGAGGAGAGATCATTCTAATCTGACGTGGCCCTAGCCGGTTCGGCTCAATCGATGAAGCATTGGCCTGCGGACTGAAGGGTCCTGGGTTTGATTCCAGTCCAGGGCACATGCCCAGGTTGCGGGCTTGATCCCTAGTAGGGGGCGTGCAGGAGTCAGCCAATCAATGATTCTCATCATTGATGTTTCTATCTCTCCCTCTCTGAAATAAAATTATATATATGTGTGTGTGTGTGTGTGTGTGTGTGTGTGTGTGTGTGTGTATTGAAAAAACTGACATGGAGGCCTGCCTACCTCAAGCAAACGCCCCTTGTCAGATGGGCGTGTCCTCTGGGCAAGGCTCCAACGTCGCCTAGATATGCAGCTAGAATTGAGATCAGCTTGGGGCAAAGTGCCAAACTGCTATTCCCTGAGCCCAGGGCAGGTGCTGGCACGAGGACCCACTGCCCGCCCATCGGACAGGACTGAGCCGGATAAGGCCCCTCCCGTGGTGGTTCCCACTGTCGTGGGGGCCCGTGAGGACAGTGACAATGGGATCGTGCCGAGTGATGAGTGCGATGCAGACAACAGAACAGGGTCACAAGTTAAAATGTGACAAGGGAAGGGTTGGTGGGGACATGAAGAAGCTCCAAGAGCAGGTGCAACGGTCCTGAGGCAGGAAAGTGTCGGTCGTGGGCAAGGAGGAGCCGGTGCAACGGGGGCAGCGGGAGAATGACAGGGGCAGGTGGGCAGGGGCCTGGCTACAGCAGCAGAGGGAAGGACAGGGCTAAGCCAGGGAGGAAGGCGGGCTGCGTGTTGCTGTGTGAGAAGGGCCTGAAAGGAAGACAGGAAATCCGAAGAGCAGGGAGTGTCGGTCCAGTCAGTAACTCCCGAGC
>NW_005882362.1:0-5185 GCF_000147115.1 Myotis lucifugus | reverse complement strand
TCATCAGTCACCATCTCCAGAGAGAATGAGCACATGCTGCAAGTGCTGCGTAAGTCATGCACAAGACTGTGAGGAGTGCAGTTTCCCTGACGTTTAGCTAACTTTTCCTTCTTTCCAGCCTTGTAACCTTTTCTTCCTAATTGTGGGAAAAAAAAGGATAAGAAAAAGAAAAGAAAACCAGCAAAACCAAACCTGCTGCTTTGCTTCTTTCTATGATACTCCTGGTCACAGGAAAGGGCAGAAGGCTTGCTTGACCTGAAACCCTGAGCAGAGCGAACCCCACTCCAGGCCTGGGTTCTGCCCAGAACAGCCTGGGCTTTGTTTATCAAAAGCAAATACATTTGATTTGATTGGCGTCCCGCCTGAACTGCAGGTGTTGAAGTGGTTTAATCTCATCCTGAGACAGAGGGATAATAAATATTGTGAAATGCTCCCAAAGGGATCGAGGAAACAGTTGGAAAAAAATGGAGAATCTGGATGATCTCCAGAATATTCTGCTTTGGTCCAAGAAACTTGATGGGACGATTGTATTCACCTCTCCAGAATCAAGGTTACATTTCTGTTTGTTTCATTTTGGTTTTTAAACTGAGGCGTACTGAGGGCTCAGGTGGCTTATGAGCCCCAGATGGACCTCCGTCCTTAGACACTTAGGCCTCATTTCATCAGCATGACAACGGGAGGCATTTACTGGAGTGTTTCCTTCCCACACGAGGGGAGAGCGTGGCTGTGGTGAAGTCACAGGCCG
Organism: Myotis lucifugus; assembly: GCF_000147115.1. Classification (NCBI taxonomy): domain Eukaryota; kingdom Metazoa; phylum Chordata; class Mammalia; order Chiroptera; family Vespertilionidae; genus Myotis; species Myotis lucifugus. The sequence goes on along the minus strand of NW_005882362.1, from coordinate 4,440 downwards.
TGCTGTGCACAGGTAGGGCTGGGTCTCCAGCAGTGACCTTCGATTCAGCAGGCCGTCATCTTCACTGGAGGACAGCCTTCAGTCATGTGAATACCCATCTGTAGTCATCAGAGTATAGGAAACAGGAAGAGATGGCCCACTCCACATGGGCATTTAGAAGAGTTTAATAAAGGGACCATTTACAAAGATGGGGGCAGGGTTTGGGGAGACACACACGAGATGGTGCAGTACCCCAGGGCTAGCACCAGCCCCTGCCTTCACTCCTGATGTAAAGAAATAGAGACCGCTGTGTGAAGAGGACCACATGACAGGAACTGTGGCTTCTTAGAGGGACACAGAAACCCACAGTGAACCCACATAGAGGGAGATGGGAATAGACACTCCAGCCCCAATGCTCCTCCTGCCCGTTGACCAAATCCAACCCGAGGGCAGGGCAGCCTGTAGATGCAGTCCAGGGGGGCGTCCTGCTGGGCCCAGTGCAGGGAGAAGGGGCAGAGTAGAGATACTCAGCTCACCATCTCATTAAATTCCTGAGGTACAATAACATCAGCATGTCCTCCTGCTGTGATATGGGTAGTTTAATGAAGAAGTAATTAGAGAAAAAAACAACCTCTGCATACACGGAATTAGGTGGCTAATTTTATGCCTATGGCAGAAATCAGTGCTGTAAACCCCTCATTATGTTTTATAAGTCAGAACTGGGTGCACCTAAAGATCTCAGGAATATGAACATCAAACAGGCCCTCCGATAATTGGCAAAGAAGAGACAGTGGAAATCCACTCCTACTGGACGTCGGTCATAGTCAACATTAAACAAGTTTAAGAAAGAAGGTCATGGGGGTTTCAAGATATTGGCATAACATCTCTGGAGGCTTCCATTGCATTGAGAGGCCCACAGTTTAGTGGTTGTTTTGTCTGGTTTCTTTTAGCAGCTTAGGCAAAAGGCCAACCAGAAGGAAGAGAGATGCGGATATCTGAGGAAGTATCCTGGGGCACTTAGAGATACCTCAAGGAGGCCCAATGCCAATTAGAATATAAAAAGATCATGGTAAACCTAGTGCCCAGTCACATGGGTAGAGCCCTTCTTATCAAAGACAGAGGGCCATTCGGTGTTTGGATAAGAGCTTGATGTGGTATTAGAGGCAAAGGCTTTGGAGTCCAGCCGTTAGCTGGGTCACCTTGAGCAACTTAACCTATAGAAGCCTCTGTTCCCTGCTCCATGAAATGAGGGTAATACCTACCTCTCCTAGAATTATTTTGTGAATTAAAATCCTTGAAACAGTATCTAGTATATAATTGCTGTCTATAAACATATTCATATATATATATATATATATATATATATAGAGAGAGAGAGAGAGAGAGAGAGAGAGAGAGAGAGAGAGAGATGCATATCTATTTATAGTTAGAACAATCTGGTCTTAATGAGGAATGGAAGTGGTCACAATTGGTCATAGGGCCTTTGCCCTTGAGAATGTTGAATGTGGTAAGAAGCTCTTCCTTTTCTTTCTCTTTCTATCCACCCCTCTCCAAAAATGTACATACTTAAGCTAGCTCTCTCTTTCCAACCATGTCCCCAAATTTTTCCTGACCCTGTATTTTGGCACATATATACCCATATAAACACATTAGAGATATTTTATTTAAAAACATTCTGATTGAATAATTAATATACACTTATTAATTTATTTTTTTAAATTTCAAAAGTTAGGATTTCATAACAAAGTCTTAGATGCTCCATTTCTTCTCATCTTCCCCTCTTTTCTCATCTTACAAATTGCTTTATGGTAAAGTGACTCCCCTCCCCCCAAAGTCTGATATGATTTGGGAGCAAGGTCAGAAAATTTTGTTTGTTACACTTTAATTTGACCAGAATGGACCTAAAAATTTCAATATAGTGGATATACATGTTTGTTTCAATTTCTACTGATGAGAGAATGCACCTTAGTCTATTCATGAATGTTGGTTTTAAAATGTTACATATTTTTCATATTTTTAAGGGATTTTAAAATTTGTTGCCTTAGATGATTAGAGCAAATGCAAAAGGTTCAACAATTCTGCCCGCTCCTTAGAAATTTCATTCGTGGACCCATGTCCTTGAAGGGTATTGACCCCTACAAACAGCTAATAATGTAAAAGTTGACAGGGCAGTTCAACCTTCTAATTGTATTCTGTGGGTCATGCATCTGACCTTCCAGAGACAACTTGATGAGTTCCTGCCATATTAATTACTTCATGCTGTTTCGCTGTGATCCCTTAACAATCCAAACCTAGTGGATGGATGCATGAACCTCTCTAGGCTCCGGGGAAGAAGCCAGAATGGCAATTGAAAAGCACCCAACAGAATTCCCACTACCAGGTTTATTTTTCCCCCTATTTATTGTTTCCAGTCATCTTGTATTAATTATTCTCTGTTACTTCTTGCAAATTTTTAACATTTTCTTTCTAAAATATCCTTGAAACCACCAGGCTTTATTTGGAATACCTTCCTTCAAGGATTATGCATTTTGTAATCAACATGTTGATTATGAGACAATATCACCTTTGACACCTGTCTTCTTTGTCTGAGGCATCATTAATGAGATCTACTCCTAGATTTTCTACTCCTAAATATTTTTTTGTCTGGATTTTAGCCTTTTCTTCCTAATGAATTAGACAATGGTCATGATCACTGAATGCTCATTCCCTCTCCCTATTTATTAGATTATACAAAGTTTAAGGTTTTTCTCTTCCTCTCCTTGGTATGGAGCAGGAAGTCACCCGTGTGGGTCATTTTCATCTCCTTGCTCCGTCATGGAACATTTTGAGCCATCTTGGGATTAGGCCGTAACATTTCCAATAGCTGTGTGGGAAGGCTGGTTAAAGCTTAGCCCTTTCTCGTGCACTATGTGAGGGTATTAAGCAAGAAGTCCCCTGTGCCAAAGCTGGAATCAAGAATCTTTGTCCTGCATTCTTGTCCCCTCTTATTACTCAGGTTTTTTGATTCAGCAACTCACTCACCATATTCCTTTAATGACAAAATGTGATTGGACGGGGTACCATAAGTTGGGTGGAGTTTCAGGTCTATTTATATCCCTGTGTTTCTCTGCTTATGCATGTGTGTATCGAGTGTGTGCTTTGTGCCAGGCATTGTGTAAAGCTGTTCTCACTGAATCCATCAGAAATCCTGTGAGAGAGGTACTAGGATGGAGACTGCAGATGAGAGATAGCTCAGAGGGTTTATCAGGAGTGGGGCATCTTTTTTTCTGCCAAGGGCCATTTGAATATTTATAACATCATTCGCTTATTATAATTCACTCAATATAAAGTTATGTTGCTATGAAAAAAGCTCCTAGATTTATTGAATATTGAGTCCCGCCTGGGGTTGTCATGGCAGGGCCAGACCAAATGATTTCCAGGGCCATATATGGCCCGTGGATCGGATGTTCCCCACTCCTGGAAATGATTCATTGAAGCAGATTTACATAATTTACCTGAATTAGCAGTAGTGGATCTGAACTTAAAACACAGCTTTCCCAACTCCAGAGCACAGGGTTTTAACCACTACACCATACTGAAAATCTTATAAACTTAATCAAGTCACTTGGTATGTTTGTTTTCCTTTTCTGGTGTCCTGCTCCCCCCCCCCCAAAAAAAAAGTCTGATACGATTTGGGAGCAGAGATCAGAAAATTTTGTTTGTTACTAGACAGCCTGGATTAGAAATCTATCACCACTTACTAGCTGTGGGACATTGGACAAGTTACTTTACCTTTCTGCACCTTGGTTTCTCATCTATAAACTGAGGATAAAGTATTAGCAACACAAAACTCCTTGAGCCACATGGAGGATTCAATTCATGTAAAACACTAGGTCAGGCCTGACACATAATAGGTGCTCTTTAAAAACAAAAATAATAAAAAACAGCTCAATAAGTGTTAGCAAATATCATCATTACTAGAGGCTGGGTGCATGAAATTCATGCACGGGTAGGGTCCCTAGTCCTAGCTGGCAATCAGGGCCGACCGGGACCTTCCAGCTGCCAGCCAGGGCCTTCCTTCCCCCAGCTGCCGACTGCTGACTGGGGCCTTCCTTCATTCCATGCTGCCCCCCTGGTGGTCAGTGCATGTCATAGCGAGTGGTTGAACTCCCAGTCAGTTGAACTCCTGAGGGACAATTTGCATATTAGCCTTTTATTATATAGGATTTGCAATAAAAGGAGCTGATGATGAGAATGATTGTTTAGCCTAAGTGATTGCTGTAAAGATGCTATCAAGCCCTTGAAAGTATGAGGTTCTCTGGTTGTATATTGTTGATGAAAATCCTCTTCTTATTCCTCAGTCTAGAGACAATGGTAGAAGAGGGCTTTGAGCAAGCTTGCTTGGAGGTAGAGACTGGGTGTGATATCAAAAGCAGGAGTGGTAAGTCTAGCCCTTCATCCCTACAAAAAGTGTGTGGTAAT
>NW_005882361.1:0-5186 GCF_000147115.1 Myotis lucifugus | reverse complement strand
CAGTTCCAGAGGCGCAGGGAGCTGTCCTTGGTTCTGAAGCCAGGAATGGAGGTCTTGGCTCTGGACATGGGCCTTCCCTCCCAGCCCAGCCATCTGGATCCCCTCTCCTGCCCCAGAGGCCAGACCCTGTGTCCCCGCTCTCAGGCAGGCTGGATAAGCCTGGTCCAGTCACTTTGGGACCCTTCCTTCAAGTTGCCATTATTTCATTTGGAGGGGCCTCCCCCAACCCTGTATGCCCTGTCTTATCTCCTTCCCCCACTTCATCTCCTGTGCTCCTACCCCATCCTGTCCAGCCCCTCACATTGGCCCCACAGGGATGGGAGTACAGGAGCCCAGCTCTGCCTCCCCTTGTGTGGAACAAATGAGCAAACAAGAATCTTGGCACCTAGACACTGCGGTGTGGCTCCACAGGGGCTCCAGTCCCTCTATGACCCCCCCCCCCCTCAAAGCATGAGATCATCAGGGCTGCAGGAATATGGAGCCTGGGCTCTAGAGGTCTGAAGGGACTTCCTGGGGGAGGTGACCACAGCAGAACCCAGACAGGGGGAAGGTGTCATAGTTCTCCTTCCAGCCCCTCCCCTCCAAATCTTGAGCTGAGCTTAAAAGGCCAAGGGGGGCGGGCAGTGCCTCATCCACCTGGAGGCAGAGAACCGAGCTCATTAGGGGAGGGGATCAGACACGCAGCTTCTCTGGGGTTGGGGGAGGCGTGGGCGAGAAGGAATATTTTATCCAGGCGGCTGCAATCTCTCTTCCAAGGCCAACAGCCCTTCAGATATTGAGCATCCCTGTCGATGCCGCTAGCTGTAAGTGGAGGGAAAAAATCGCTTAATGGGCAGCTTGAGTCTCACTCAGGTGGGTGGGTGCCGGGCTGCTGAGAAAAGAAGGTGATGCTGGACCTTTAAAGGGGCCTCTGCCTCATCTCCCCACCCCTACCCATCTTGGGGGGCTCAGGGAGGGGGCTCCAGAGGCTTGTTAATAATTCTCCAATCGCTGATCCCATTTGCTGAGTTCCTGCTCATGCAGCTGTGAACTCTCCATGTATTTTCATCTCTGCAGTTGCCCATAGAATCTTTATCGCGCCTACTGTGTGCCAGGCCTAGAGCTGGGCACAGGAGGGGGGGTTGTTGCAGACCCTAAAGTATGACCCAGATGAAAGGGGCTGAAAGGGGGACTGGTGGCTTCCCTGAGAAGGGGACATTTGCCCTGATAACCATAAGTGGGGCAGGAGTTAATTGAGAAGTGGGAACAGCACTCCAGGCAGTGGGTACAGCACATGCAAAGGATAGGGGAGGGGCTAAAGTAGGGGGAACATGGTTGGGTTATTATTATTATTTTAATAAAAACAAGCACTGTGCCCGGCCGGCGTGGTTCAGGGGTTGAGCGTTGCAGTTCGATTCCCAGTCAGGGCACATGCCCGGGTTGTTGTAGGCTTGATCCCCAGTGTGGGGCGTGCAGGAGGCAGCCAATCAATGATTCTCTCTCATCATTGATGTTTCTATCTCTCTCCCCTTCACACTTCCTCTCTGTAATAAACAAAAATATAGTTAAAAACAAGTTTTTAAGATGAGCTGGTGATGTTAATTTCACTGTGTAGAAGGGAAGCTGAGTTATGTAGATGTGAGTCCCCAACGCCTCCTTCCTGCTCAGAGCTGATGAGCTGGGAAGACTGGAGGCTGTGGGCAGGGGTCATGGGAGACAGACCCCAGGTCCCAGGGGAGAGAGAACATCAGACAGAATCATCTGAATAGGGGACAATGGGAGGGCCAGGGTTCCCCTGTCACAGTTAACTTCAGAAAAGCTGAGTTACAAATAGGAATTTCTGTAGTCTTTGTTATATTTTCCAAGTGTTTTTGAGCAAGGAATATATGCATAGCAGACAAATTTATATATATATATATATTATTGATTTTTTACAGAGAGGAAGGGAGAGAGATAGAAAGTCAGAAACATCGATGAGAGAGAAACATCGATCAGCTGCCTCCTGCACACTCCCCACTGGGGATGTGCCCGCAACCCAGGTACATGCCCTTGACTGGAATCGAACCTGGGACCTTTCAGTCCACAGGCCGATGCTCTATCCACTGAGCCAAACCGGTTTCGGCGCAGACAAATTTTTTTTAAAGCAACAAGAAACATACAGGGAACCTTAAGCCTCCTTTCCATTTCACCTGCCCTGTTGGCCAGCCCATCTGCACAGCAGCCTCTGTTCCTGGGTCTCATATGTGCAAAGAATGTGAGCATCACATATAGATATACGCCCATTTCTTTATGCAGCTGTGAGCGTTCTCTACTCACTGTTTGGCGCCTAGCATTTTCTTTTTCATTTTTTTAAATAAAAGACTTTGCTTTTTAGAATATTTTTAGATTTACAAAAAAAACAAAAAAAAACAAAACTGAGCAATGTATAGGGAATTGGTATATACATTCCCACAACACACACAGTTTCCTCTATTGTAACATTAGTGTGGTGCGATTGTTACAATTAATGAACCAATATTAATACGTTGTTATTGTGTTAGGAGTTGAATTGTGTCCCTCCTCCAAAAGATGAAGTCCTCACTCCAGTACCTATGAATAGGATCTTATCCTATATAATAAAAGGGTAGCATGCAAATTGACCCTAAAGGTGGAACGACCAGACCACCTCTTGACCAGTCACTATGAGGCGCACTGACCACCTCTCGGTCCCTTTCCCCGGCCAGCAGATTCCAGTCACCTGATGGCGAATGGGGAACCGGGGGTGGGTAGCGGGGGATGCAGGTGGCGCCAGGCCAAGGCCCCCACCCCACCAGTCGCCCCACACACAGAGGGCAACCTGTGGCGGGCGGAGCCGGCGAGTAGGCAGGCCCATCCCCCAGCTATCAGGCTCCGATCGCCTGATGGGATGGGGAATGGGGAACGGGGGGAGGAGGGGTGGTGGTGGGTGGCGGGCCGGCTGCGGGCAGCCAGGGATGATGGCCCTGATTGCAGGCCAGGCCTAGGGACTGTACCCATACACAAATTTCATGCACTGGGCCTCTGGTTTGTAAATAAGATCTTTGCAGATGACCAAGTTAAGAGGAAGCCATTAGGGTGGTTCTAATCCAATATGACTGGTGTCCTCATAAAAAAGGTGACATTAGGGCACAGATATGCACACAGGGAGGAGAAGTCCATGTGACAACAGAGGCGGAGATGGGGTGATAGGTCTACAAGCCAAGGAACACCAAGCTTGGCTGTAGCCACCAAAAAGTCAGGAGAGAGAACATGGAGCATATACTCCATCATGGCCTCTGCTGACACTTGATCTCAGACTTCCAGGCCTTCGGAGCTGGGAGAGCACACACCTCTGTGCTCCAGCCCCTCATTCTGAGGTCCCAGCACCGCGGCTCTTTTTCTTGTCTCCACAGCATTGCCTTTTCCAGAATGTCCTAGAGTTGGAATTATACCGTGTGTAGCCTTTCAAGCTGGCTTTTTCCCCACTCAGTAATATGCATTTAAGGTTCCTCCATGTCTCTTTGTGGTTGAATAGTTCATTCTTTTTAGTGCTGAATAATATCCCATTGTCTGGGTAGATTCATCCATTCACCCTTTGAAGGGCATCTTGGTGGCTCCCAGGTTTGGGCAGTTACGTTGAAAGCTGTTGTAAACACCTTTGTGGGGGTTTCTGTGTGGATGTAGTTGCTACCTCCTTTGGGGCAGCGAGCCTGTCACCAAATCTACGGTAGGAATATTCAGCGCTGCTACCTGGCGCAGCTGTGCGGTGCTCTGTGGTGTGGATGGTCTGTAACTTATTTCACCAGCATCCTATTGTTGCCTGTTTAGGTTGTTTCCAGGATTAAGGCTTCTGGGAACACGCTCCTATGTAAATATTGCCACAATTCTGCAAGTATACCCCTGGGTTAAATTCCCAACAGTGGGAACATAGGAGCCTAGAGAATTCGTTTACCACTTATTGAGCACCTACCATGTGTTGAGCATGGTTTTAAGCGGCTCAGGACTGAGTGGGGAAGATAACAGATAAAAGTTCTTGTCCTCACCAACCTCTCATTTTAAATTTGGCTTTTAAATTTTGTCAGACTCTGGCACATGGCCTTCTGGAAAGATTTACTCAAATTGGCCCAGTCATCAAAAGTGTATAATTGTGTGGGTGAGAGATGGGGCTGTGAGGGGCTTCTGGTGCCCTTCTCCTCCTGGGCTGAGGAAGATGGAGGTGGGGGGCACCTGACACAGGTCCCTGGAGGGGCAGGAGTGGCTGATAAACAAACACGTCAATCACTTGATCAGTCGAATTGGGTTAATAAAGCTGCCAGATGGAGAGATGGCTTCGGAAATCCATGCACCAGACCCATCCACCTGGGGCAGCGTTCCAGGGCAGCTGATACCCTCCAGGGCAGGCTCTCGGTTGGGAGGGGGACACATTCTGGGGTGGAGGGACCTGTTGTCTTGAACCCAGCTTCTCCATCTATTAAAGGGGCTTCCACCTTGGCAATGGTACCTTGTGCCAGGCACGATTCAGACCAGTTGTCTTGAGGCTCACCTATGATTGTCATTCTCTCATCCATCCATCCTGTTCTGGCTCTGGGGACCAAGCAATGCTCAAGACCACAGGCCCCTGCTCTCTGAGGGTGCCCAAGGATGGCCAACTTTTATGAAATGAATGCTTACTTAGAATCGCCAGTGTTCTCCCAAGTGGGGCACCTGGGCCTGCCAGACCCAAGATGGCTTCTGAGAAGGTGGCACTTGAAGGGGACCTGAGATGAGCAGGGTCATCAGGGGAGAGAGATCCATATGTTCCTGTGGCAGGAACAGCAGGAGGCCAGGCAGGGACAGAGTGGCTGCAGAAAATTGGGAGCTTGGAGGAGAAAGAAAGGCGGTAGGGGTGGAAAAGCAGAAACACTTGTGCACACCTTCATACATCCACACATGTGCAAAAACACACTCAAAACCCCCATACATGTGCACAAACACAGGTACATGCTCACATGCACATATACTCATATGTGACCAGTAACCACTGACATACTTCACATGCTCATACATGTGTACAAACATACAAGTGTACAAACACACACACAAATATGTACCCATATGTATTCACATATACTCACACACTCATGGACAAACACCCTCGCATATACCCTACATTTTCATGCACATATATGCACATACTCACACACATGGCACATGCATGCTAAAAAGACACA
>NW_005882360.1:0-5186 GCF_000147115.1 Myotis lucifugus | reverse complement strand
ATGCCCATTTCGACACTTATTAGATATTTGGCTTTAGACAAATTACTTGACCTGTGAGTTTAAATTTGCAGGTGTGTTTAGGACTAACAGGCTTAAGGTTTGAAGTAAATGAGATTTGTAGGAAAAGCATTTAGCAAAATGCCTGGAACATTGCAGGTACTGAGAAAACAGTAAATACTACTATTTTTATTCTTGCTGTTATTTTCTTATTATTAAAGTACTTTTATGATAAAATTCTATGGCCAAAGGCTGGCCTAGCATGTGCCTCAATTCCCTCCCTGATTCTGACACTGCGCTGTCCTGATCCTCCCACTTCCTTGACTTCTCACCACTTCCCCTCTCCTTGATTAACTCCAACCCTTCTAGCATTTCCTTGAAGGTCAGCATTCCCAAAGCTACATCCTTGGCCCACTGTCTCGCCCTCTGGAATTGCAATCAAACCTTCCGCTTCAAAGGTTTGGGATAAGAACAAAGCTAAATTCAGACCTGTGTTTGCACTCGCCTGCTAGACACCACCAGTGGGAGTGCCTTAAGCAACTGCACACACAAAACCCACTCACCCTCTCAGGTCCACACTCAGTGGTTCTTTCATGCTCCTTGTCTCTGTTAAGGGAATTAACATGTACCCAGATGACCAAGTTAGGAACCTCAACATCATCCCCAGTGCCTTCTCCCTACACCATGCTATGCATACCCCTTCCTATTCCTCCCAATGCAACCTTTTCAATGTCCATCTTGCTTCTCCCTTGACGTTGACAGGAGCCTTGGTTGAGCTTGGCTGTGTTCAACAAATATGTGCCAAGTTCAGTACACTGGGAATGCAAAATAGAATGGAACAAAACAACACCAAAATGCATAGGCTTACCTCAAGGTCCTTCCTATCAAGGAGTGGGAGAGCTATGTAAACAGATAACGGTGCTATGATGTTATATAATTCACACATGAATTATAGAAAGACAGAGGAGGGAGTAATCTGGATGGGTCAGGAATAGCTTTTCTGTGGACACTGCCCCAGAACAGCGTTTTGATGATGAAGAGGAGTTTGGTGGATGCACATAGTGAGGGAACAGTAGGAATGGCATGTGCTAGGCCTCTGACTCAAGGCTCTCTATCCTCTACATCAAACTGAATATTTTTAAATATGTGCCTGTCCAAAACCCAGACTCCCTGACACTTCCCCTTTTTCATAAGACATTCAAGGTCGCTCCGCTCCTCAAGAATAGAATCCCAGTACCTTGGATGGGCAAGGCACTGGAGGGACTCCAAATTCTGACTCAATTAGCTGGGAGGCAGCTTCCACTGCTCTGCACACCCGCTAGGGTTACAGCAGGCCTGTGTCCCAAACACCAGATGCCTCTCCAACCTACACCCTGTGAAATCCCATTTATCCTGTGACATCAACACTTCACTGCACTTTTTTTGAAGTCTTCCCTGTGCCTGGATTATTTCTTCCTCTGAGCTCTCAGTCCCCTTGTTAATACCTCTATTTCCACACATATAGATCTGTAGAGAAAATGTCCATGTTTGTCATATCATTTACTAAAATCTTTTGCTCTAACTGGGAACTTCAATGAGTAATTTAAAATTACTTAACCCAAAACTAATAAGTATTAGGAAATACTCTATACCAGGCCCTCTTATTGAGTGCCATGGACAGCCCTAAAGGGGAGAGTGAAACTGCAATGTAGATGTGTGGTTCTTCTAAACCACTAAACCACTCACATCCCATTGTGGACTGAACCATGTCTCCCCAAAAGGCATGCCTTGAAGCCCTAACACCCAGTGTGACTGTCTTCAGAGGTAGAGGCATTAGGGAGGTCATTAAGGTTAAAGAGGTCATAGTAAGGCTGAGGCCATGGTATATGATAGTGTTCTTCTAAGCAGCAGCTCCGCCCAGCCACGGTGGCTCAGTGGTTGAGCATCGACCTATGAACCAGGAGGTCACTGATTCGATTCCCTGTGGGGGCACATGCCCGGGTTGTGGGCTCGATCCCCAGTAGGGGCATGCAGAAGACAGCCAATCAATGACTCTCTCTCATTATTGATGTTTCTCTCCCTCTCCGTTCCTCTCTAAAGCAGCAGCAGCTCCAGATAGCTGGCTCTCACTCTCTCCATGGAGGACCCAGAGAGAAGGTGGCCCTCTGCGAGCCAGGCACAGAGCTCCCTCCAAAACCCACCCACACTGGCACCTGACCATTGACTTCCAGCATCCAGAACGGTGAGGAAGTGGGCGTCTGTTGTCTAGGCCTCTAGTCTGCAGCATCTGTCATGGCAGAGCTGGGGGAGTGACGACCACATAGACCCTAGCAAAAGAACCAGAGCAGGCCACAAGGAGTGGAGAGACTACTTTTTAAATCTCTGTGTGATGCTCAGTTCATACAACTTTTCAAACAGATCAAATAATCTCCCAACAGTGTAACAGCACTGTCACCCGTGTATGGAGACAATGCTGAGGGCACCAGGCCTTCTATAGGCCACCCATCAATGCAGGACAGTTGGTGACCATGCCTGGAGCAGGATGCTAACGTCCTGGCTTTCAGAACCCTGCCCTGGAGACGAAGCCTAGTCCAGTTCCCACAGGGAAATGTGCCAGTCGGGCAGGCCTCTGTGGTAGTGCTTGTGCCGCCTGGACCAGGAGAGCCATTGCACAGTGCCTGGGCACCGGGGCAGGACTGCATGGCCCTCGAAGCTGGGGCTTTGGAGCAGGAAAGCGGGGGCCACTAGATTAGCTGGGAAGCTCTGAGCAAGTGATAAAATGTCAGGGTTCTCAGTTTCCTAGTCTTTACAAGGATTTTAATACTTACTTCCTAGGGTAATTGTGAATATCAGAAATAAGATGCAAAAGTACACAGCCCACTGTCCGGCCTACAGTTAAGACTCGATCATTGGCAGCTATTCTGCCTGGACGTCACCTCATCAACCATTTCCCACCTCAATGACAAGCAGGAGCAGGCTGGTTTTCATTGTTTATCGAGAGTGGATTTCTGCCTGTTTGCTTGGTTTGCATGTTGTTTGCACAACATATACTACTTCCTTGTAGTCATAACACATTCATTTTCCTCTGGGGAGCCACTCATCCCCACTTTCTGCCATCATGTCTTTTGGGGTGTCTTCCCCTCACCCCCTCATCCCTAACAGCAGGCAGGCGACTCAGGCCTGGCCAATGAGAAGACAGCACCAATTGAGTGACTGGCTCTGAGGGCCCAATGAGAGCCAGCCCGGGGACTTCTGCTGAGACTACTGAGACAGGGACAGTGTCCTCCCCGCTGGGCTGCTCTGCTGGTGGGATGTCAACCTGGAGCTTACCACCCTGAAGGGAGAGCCTGCCTGAGAAGGGAGGGACCAGAGCAGAGCTTAGGAAGGGAGTCAGAGAGCCATTCCTAATTGCATCATCAGAGCCCCTGAATCAAGCTGTGTCTGAGAACGAGCTGGACTTTTAATTGCATCAGCCAGAAACTTCCCTTTCTCCCTTCAGCAGGCATGACCTCGGTTTCTGACACCTGCCATTAATATACAGTCTGAATGCCAGCAAGAATGTGACACCTTTCAGTGACCGAAAGGACCCCTGAAAGTAAACAGAAAGAAGAGTTAGGAAAGAGAGAAAGCTATGGGCAGCACTTATCAGGAAATGCCCACTGGTTTTTGTACACCAAAAATGTTTGTAAAATTAGTGGATACAACTGTGGGGGTGACCGTGCTAACATCAAGACTGCTGGAGATAATGTCTAACTTCTTAAAAAACATTTTTGTAGACTGGTTCCGAAAACCATGTGGCATTTTACTATGACAAAGAAAAAAAGAAACCATCAGATAGCTCTAATTCAGCTCACTGAATTATAGCATTAATAATAATGGGATAACTTTGTTAAATTCTTACTGTGTCGACTAAATGTTTCAAATTTAGTATTTCCAATCACATAGAAACCCTGGGGAGTAGATATTATCTTCATTTTACTGATATGGATATTAAGGCTCAAAGAGCTTAAATCCATTGCTCAAGTTTAAATAGTAACTGTGGAGCTGAAAGTCAACCTCAGCGCTAACTTCTTGATTTTCTCGGGTATTACCAAGAAATGGTATAACCCAGACATTTCACAGGTATAGGGAAAGATCCCCCTTTTTTATGTCCATTTAGCATCATTTGACTTTTCACCAAACTAGTAACCATAATTGTTCATTCTATGTTTATTTCTAGGCTCATTTAATCTGAGGCATCTTTGTGCCAGGAGAGGAGACACCCTTGAGGGCAGGACTAGCTTTGCATATAATGTGCATTGCCTGGTGAGAGTAGATGCTCACTAAGTACTGTTTTTCTTTAAAAGGGGAGGGAGAGGGAAAAAAGGGAGGGAGGAAAGAGCATGCAGAGCCAAAGAAGGAGGAAGAAAAGAGGAGGTAAGAGGAAAAGGGTAACTCCACAACGCTTTCTCTATCACCACCCTCAAGCCCTTTCTTGAGATAAACTAGGGTGTAGAGCAAGCATGTCAAACTCAGGGCCCATAGGCGGGGCCGCATGCCTCATTTATTTGGCCCATGTTAGCCTTTGAGTTTGACATGCTTGGTCTAGAGAGTGGAGATACCATCCTTACACAGAGGGAGAGATAGGTGAGTTCTTGAAACCTGGCAGGAACAGCAGGAATACCACAGTCTTGTGGACATTCTTACTGGCTCCTTCCTCCGTACTACACCCAGTAGGAACAAACATGTTCAAAAGTTCCCCCGGTTTACAAACCCTGATTCAAAACCCGGGTCACTTTTATGGTCTCTTGGTAAGTCTCAGGGTGATAAGTCAAATTAAAAACTCACTAAAAATGCCCTTTACCTATGCACCCGAAAGGCTGCCGCTCTAGATGTGAGCTCTGCCCTGGAGGCGGCTCCTTGGAGGGTGCGGCGCGGCCCGGCCGGCCCGGCAGGCGGTACTGGGCTGGGGAAAGAGGTGTGCGGCACTGGACAAATCCATTAAAAATGTCTGCACAGATGTTATCTCTCTGCTTCCTTTCCATAAATTCTCTGATGGACAATAATGTCACAAAACTGTTGAACATCAAGAGAGAAATTGTTCTGTTCCTAAAAGATGGCTTTTGGGAAGAAAAGATCAAAGAGGACTCAGAATCAAAGCCTTGACTCAATAGGAAGAAACGTTCAGAATCCTAGCTTGTGCCCTTAGAACTCCCGAAGGTGGGCGGAGA
>NW_005882359.1:0-5186 GCF_000147115.1 Myotis lucifugus | reverse complement strand
CCCACCTATTAATGATCCACAAAGGGAATAATAGACATAATCAATTGGAATTAAATGAAAATTGATTGGAATCGTCTTAATCAGGTATCTTCACTGAATTGATTAACCTGGTCTACACCCTTCCAGGCTGAGCGAGTTATCAACAACGTTGGGTGTCCAACCTGCCTGGACCTGTGGCCACTGGCTTCTGCCCTCAATGAAGGAGGCGAGGTTTTATATTATCATCATTTATGAACTGAATGTTTTCCAAGCAGAATGTATTGAATATAAAAACAGCATCTGACCCTGAGTTACTCACCATCTTTTTTCTAAGACAGACAAGGCAGGTGGTGAGATAAATGGGTCGGATTCAGGCACCGTGGGGTTAGTATTTCAAGTTCGTATACACCATGCTAATAATTTCTAGATGGACTCAGGCGCTGCTGATCAGGGTGCTGTTTAGACTGTTACAATATCCACATACCTCTCCCATCATGACATGCCTTCTAGACTCTTTTCTGTTCTTGACTTTCTTCTTCTCTGTAATGGGAGTCTGTGAATTTCTTTCTAACTTTTTTCTTTTAAGCAAAAGTGTGGAAAATGTATTATAAGCAGATTTAGACTCCCCGCAAGGGGAGGGGGTCTCCAAAATGGGCTGCCCATTAAAGCCTTGTAGTCCAGGGGTATGTATTTGCTACAAGCCTGTTCTATGTCTACTTGTGTTGTCACTTGACTGGGGAGTCTGTGAATTTCTATCACCCATCAACCCTGACTCCTGAGGCCTCAGCCCTTCTCACCCAGCCACCCAGGGCTGCAAAGGGTGTGCGGTTGCACTCTAGTCTCTTCTTCAAGGGAATATCATATTGTTTGGGGCTAAATGGCTCCAGACCTGGGCCTAAGTGCTAATACTTTTGACTCAATATTCACACTGATTAAACTTTCTCCTTCCACCTCCATCCTCTTCCCAGTCCCCCCTCCCCCTGTTTAATGATGAAGACCACCCCAGTGAGAACCTCCTGCAGGATTCTTAGTGTAGTTTCTCCGCTGTATAACCACACTTCCATCTCACCCTTATTCTCCCAAAATTCACAATAAATTGAGAATTTAACTAATTACATCTGTAAAGACTCTATTTTCAAATAAGAACACCTTCTGAGATTTTGGGTTGACATGAATTTGGTGGGAGGATGCTCTTCACCCCACTACGCCCTCCCACCAGAGTATGTACATCGTCCACATATTTCATCTCAGCCTAACAGTAGACTCTTCTTTATGTACGTTCTGTAGACAAATGGCTGACATAAATATTTTTGAAAAACCAAACATCAAGATTGATAGATTTTATAAAATTTTATCTCTGATTAAAATTCATGGGCCATGAATCTGGCCAAATGTCTACACATTTGATTAAATACTGCTGAGAGGCAACCGGTGGAATAAATCCAGGAAACACGGTGTGGATCCAGGGCAGGCTTCATCCACATTTTGAACCTAAGGGTCCTGGCTCTTAAATGACTTCAAGATACTCTGGTAGCAGAAATCTCATTACAACTAAACTTCATGGCCTTATTTGGTTACAGTTTTTCACTTTTTTTTGGGGGGGGGGCGGTGATATTAAGAGCTAAATATATAAACAGACCATAGCTAGACCATATATGACCACAGCATTCTGACTCAAAACCTTTGTACAACCAACCTGGGAAGTGAAACCCGCACTTCTGCAGCAATCAGCCCAGAAAAGTCAGGACTTGGTCAGTGATGGCCGGCTCCCCAAACATTTGCCCCTGATTCCAACTCAGGACCAATCAGAGAAAGCCCAATATGTCCCCAAACCAATCATACTCCAGCTTCACCATGCCCAGAGCCTCCTATCAAAGCAGACGTAAAGCCTTTCCTTCGGCCCTGGCTGGTGTGGGCCAGTGGTTAGTTAGATTGTCAGCCCGGCAACAAAGGGTCTCGGGTTGGACTCCAGGTCAAGGGCAAGTCCCTGGGTTGCAGGTTCTGGGTTGCAGTTTCGATCCCCTCCCCCACGACCAGGAGGCAACCAATTGGTGATGTTTCTCCCCCACCCCTTCCACTCTCTCTGAAAATCAATGAAAAACATATGTATGTCCGTGGTTGAGGATTCACACACACACACACACACATACGCACGCGCACACACACACACACACACACACACAGCCTTCCCTTTGATAAAGCTTCCCTACTCCCCTGCCTGCCTTGATTCCCCTGCTATACAGCAAGCTCTGAATAAACAGCCTGTTTTCATTTGAGTGGCCTTAGTTTATTTCCACAATTTTCTTGGTTTTGCCCATAGGCAATTATGTGAATGAAATTAAGACGTCCTCTTTTCTTTTAAAATTTACTATCGTAACCATTTAAAAAATATAGATGTTTTTATTGATTTTAGAGAGAGTGGAAGGGAGAGGAAGAGATAGAACATCCATCAGGTGACTCTTGCATGCCCCCTACTGGGGACCAAGTCCAAAACCTGGGCATGTGTCCTGACTGGAATTGAACCAGTGACCTCTTGGTGCATGGGACACACTGAACCAACTGAGCCACATCAGCGGGAGGGCACTTCCTCCTTTCTGGTAGCCATTTTTAAGTCTTCTGTCTTATTGCAGAATTGAAAGTAGTGCAATAAGGTTATATAATAGTGGCAGCAGCAACCATTGTTATCTTACTCCTTACTTTAATGGGAATGTCTCTAAAGTTTTTCCTTTAAATACAATATTGCCTTTTGGTTTGAAATTATATTCCTTCATTTATTAAATAACTATATTTTCATCTCCAGTTTATTTAGGTTTTTATTTTTTAATATCAGAAAATGATGTTTTTAATGTCTATTGAGTTAATCTTTTATTTTTTCTCTTTAAGGATAATAACATATTAATAGATATTCTAACTTTGCTCCTTCCTTATATTTTTATAAAAATAAACCTACTTGGTCACAGTGCATTATTCTTTTAAACCATTACTGCATTTAATTGGCTAATACTTTATTCAAGATTTTAAAATCTATATTTATAAGTCAAGTTATTTTTAATTTTCACTTTTTGGACATATTTTAGTCAGATTTTTCACTTGAAATCTATTTCATCTACTACTAATATTGGAGAATCTATTTTTTTGTTAGCATTAACAACTTGGTGTTGGTTTAAAATACATATTTTTTGTCTTGTTAAGGGCCTATATCCCTACCGTATTTGGAAGATGAATTCTTTGGCAATGATTTCCAACCTATTCCATGTCTGTTTGTTTTTTTATTTTATTTATCTATCTATCTATTTATTTATTTAATTTAATTTTTAAAAAATTGATTTTAGAGAGGAAGGGAGAGGGAGACAGAGATAGAAACATCAATGATGAGAGAGAATCATTGATTGGCTGCCTCCTGCACATCACCCTCCCCCCCACCCCACTGGGGATGGAGCCCACAACCCAGACATGTGCCTCTGACTGGAATCAAACCTGGGGCCCTTCAGTCCGCAGGCTGATGCTCTATCCACTGAGTCACACCAGCTAGGGCTGTTTGTCTTTTTAGACCTCCTATATTCTCTGAGTCAATTTTGATCATTTATACTTTCCCATGAATTTACCGTTTTGTTAAGACTTTCAAAAAGTTGGCATAAAGTTTTGCATAGGTTTTACTTCTAAATTTGCCCTCTATATGTGTAGTTTTAATCTGCGGGTATAACCTATCTTTCCTAATTTGTTGCATTTTTGTTTTCTTGTTTCTCTCGCTATAGGTACAGACTTTTGTTTGTTTGGGATATTTATTCAATGTACAGTTTGGATCTTCCCCTGAGACAAAGATTGGCGTTCAAGGAGTTTGTTCGGGTGGCGCAGGAGGACGCAGTGGGGGAGCAGGGCGGTGACTCGGGACACCAGGCAGCCAGTGGAGGATGAGTTGTTCAGCCAGACACCACAGAGGGCCTGGAAGGGATCCTGAGGGCTCTGGGGAAGAAAACATGTCTCCGAGGGGTCCCCCCTCCCCTGAGGGCGTGTGGAGGGTGTTACACAGCCCCTGGCCGTTACTATGTGAGGAGGTGGGTCGGGTCGGGGTGTCAGGGTGCTCATTCCCTGGTGCTTCATAGCCTGCCTTGGGCACAAGCAGAAAGGCATAGACCACAGTATCAGAACAAGCAATGCATCATGCAAAGGGATGTAGCTCTGACACTGGCATATTTTTGGAAGATACCAAAGTGGGGAAGGGACAGGGCAATAGCCTCTGCCACATACAACCTCTGTGGCTCATTTTTCAGTTCTGCTCTTTTCTAGGTTTCTAATTAATCCCATCTTTTATTATTTATTTATTTATCAAATATATTTTAATTGATTCAGAGAGGAAGAGAGAGGGAGAAAGAGATAGAGACATCAATGATGAGAGAGAATCATTGATCGGCCGCCTCCTGCACGCCCCCTACTGGGGATCGAGCCCGCAACCCGGGCATGTGCCCTGGACCAGAATGGAAGCCAGGACCCTTCAGTCCGCAGGCCGACGCTCTATCCCCCGAGTCAAACCGGCTCGGGCTCATCTTTGAGCCTTATTAATTATGTGCTCTGATTTTAAGCTTTCATTTAATGTTCCTCTTTTTAACTTCTTGAATTGTGTTCTTTATACATTTTTACTTCCGTCTTTGCTAATAAAAGTATTTCAGATTGGTTATGAGGAACTGCTTGTAAAAGTGATTAGCACAGTGTCTGTCACAGAGCAAGCACTCAACTAATGTTAATGATTGTTTCCATGAACACTTTGAAGCCGCTCTGATCGCTGTGCGGCTGTCTCCTCTGCGTGTTGCTCACTGGTGCCGCCACCATCATTATTTCCCCAGGGTTCTGTAAATTGCAGTTTTGGTTTCCTCTTTGATCCGTGGGTTATTTTGAAGAATGTTTTCGTACCAATAGTTGAGAGGTTTTCTGTTTACATATTTTTCCAATTTCTAGTTTTATTATATTGTGGTATAGGATGTAGTCGTGTGTAATTTCTGGGTTTGGAATTTAGTTAGGGTTTTTGGTGGTCTACTGTGTAATCAACTTTAAAAACTATTCCGTAGGCACTTAAAAAGATAGTGTTCTTTTCTATTGTTTTCAGATTTGATAATGTACCCAGCAATGACTTTTGTCAGAGGTTCTACATGATTTGTTTGCTTACCTGATCAGTTCGCCCCCTCTACTGGGTCTCCACAACAATTGTGTTT
>NW_005882358.1:0-5189 GCF_000147115.1 Myotis lucifugus | reverse complement strand
ATTAGCTATAAGGAAACTCTTACCCCAAAGTTGTCACAAGTGAATTTTTCCCCATTTCAGGAATAGTTCATCTACAGGCTGTTAAACAGTTCCCATGTATAGAGGAAATGAACAGCTGTCCTATATTTTATTTCCTTTTTTGTTATTTTGTTTATTTTTGTTATTATAAATCAATTCCAAACCTGAGCATGTAAGTGTCCTGATGAAGTCTAAATAAAATGTTGGTAAAATAAAATGAAAACAGTATATTTTAAAAAATAAAACACCAACACCAAGTAGTATCATTCCAGAAACGCAAAGTTGTTTAATACTTTTATTTATAAATTAATTGTGTTTGTAGTTCAAAAGAGAAAAACTAACCTTATTCCTAAAGATACTAGAAAGCATATGAAAAACTTCCAGACATTTCTCACAACACACACACACACACTTTGGAAAAGTAGAAATGGATAGCTAATTATGATAGCTAATGCTGAGCCCACCTACTATGTGCCAGCATGGTATAAACACTCCACATGTGTTCATTAGAATGCCCCAGTACTCCCATGAGAGGTTAGTACTATTATTCCATTTTACTAATGAGGAAATGGCAGGAGGTGAAGTTATGGGCAAGGGTCATGAGGTTGGGTGAATGGTGCAGCTGGGATGTTAGCCCAGAAGTCTGGCTCTGGGACTCTGGGTGTGACCATTCCAATATATTGCCTTTCCCATGTCCTCCATGACCTGTGGAAATCATATTTATGCCCAGGTGAAGAACAATCAAAATGCCAAGTCTCATGGAAATAGCCCCTGTTTGACTCTCACCTGTTTGAGTGTTAGTGAGGCCCAGCTTGTTGGCTTGTTGTTCTAAAGACTGTTGCATTTTCCCCTTGGTCAGAATAGATTTAATTTGGTTCTTTGCTATCTATGTGGGTCATCTGCTGTAAGTGATAGTGGGGGCTGCTATCTCCATTTGATAACCATTCATGCCATTGAAACCAAAGTCTGGAGCCGAGATGTGTGTTTCCTGTATCGGTGTTTAATTGAGCAAACTTGGGTTTGTGAATGGGCATCCGAGCTTGATTTGAAGTAGGTTATTGACCTCAAACACTGATTTTTTAAAATTATTACAATACTCATTTAAAAATTCAAATGTAATATATTATTTATTAAGAACAAACCATTGTCAATAAAGTCCTAAACTTTTTCAAGTGAATCAAGTAAAATCAAATATGTTGCTACAAATATTTATGTTCTTACTTCAAATGAAGCAAATGAGATATAGATATTTTTGAGACAATCAAATAATTTATTCGTTCATTCTTTTTTTAAATATTCATTTAACAAACACTTCAGGACAATGTTAGTGCTGGGGACACGAAGATGAATGAGAAAAAAAATCCTTCACTCAAGGAATTTCCACCGTAGTAGATAGAAAAGTTTCCAAATTACTTGTAAAATTCCTATCGTGAGGTAAGTACTAAAAGATGGGAGAGAAGAGCCTCTAGCATCCCCAATGGATGTCAGGATTTTTACAGGGAAGTGTAGGGAGAGAAATAGTCCATATTTATACAAGCCCCTTGTTCTTTTTTTTTTCCCAATTTAAAAACATTTCAATTTTATATTAAAGGCAATGTAAGGTTTTAGCAGGGAATCAACATAGATTTACATTTTAGAGGCATTGTGAGGTCAATGTGAAGGGTAGATGAAAGGGAATTGAATGTCTAGAAATAGTAGGAACCAAGATGGCCCCACTGAATCAAGGGGCGGGGACTTCCTACCCCCACCCCCATCCTATCATCCCATCACTGCAGTCTGGCCCACAGCGGGGTGTGACTTTGGACAAGGGACTTCCCCCTCTAAAAATTGGGGAATGTTCACAGATCCAAAATAGTGTTCACACTTGAAGAGAGAGGACTAAACTGAAGGGCTATTTAAATATTTCCCATGTATATAAAAAGTTTTCTGTTTGTTGGTTTGTTTGACAAACCAATACCCGTTGTTTTTACTCTTAGTTAAGGATAGAATAGACTAAAATGAATTAAGGAATGAAAAATTCAGGTGAGACACAAAGAAGCACCTTAAGTAAATGAAAACTGGTAAGCATGGCAATGGGACATCTCAAAATAAACATCAGAAAAACCCCAAGTTCCTCTGGAGGATATGCCTGGGTAATCTCAAACTCGGTAGTTTTATAACAGAGTTACAGTGGGGCCTTGACTTACGAGTGTCCCGACCAACGAGTTTTTCGAGATATGAGCCGTCTCTCGGCCGATTTTTTGCTTTGAGTTGCGAGCTAAAATTCGGGTTACGAGCCAGCTTCAGATACCCCACCGCTAGTTGGCGCAGTGAACATCACAGTGAACGCCACAGCATCAGCCCAGCATCACATCTCACTCGTTCACTTTTTGATTTGACATACGAGTAATTTGAGTTACGAGCTCCGTCACGGAACGAATTAAACTTGTAAGTCAAGGCCCCACTGTAGTTACCAGTTTCCTTGTCTAACTCCCCTAATTAGGTTGTTTCAATTGCTGATACCGCTTGGAAATGTTTGCCTCTAGAAATTCTTGTCCCTGGCACCATCATTCAAGAAAAGAAGTATTTTAGAGATTGAACTATAACCAGGTAATCAATGCCCAATTGTAGTTCATCTTGGCTCAGCCTACAACTGTGACTGGATCCAAATAGATCTAAGGGGTTTATCTCTAATCTGAAGCATTCCAAAGAGATTGATTTAAAACTTCCCTTCAGGTCCTTGAAGTGCTCAGCCAGAGAAATGACTAAGGGTCAGGCTTAATCCCCTGCTTCAATGTTCCTGAATTGTTGCCCACAACCCCAACCCGCCAGGACCCTCGGCATCACAATCACCTGGGGCAACTTCTTAAGCATACAAATTCCTGAGCCCAGCCCAGACTTTCTGAGTCACAATGAGGACCGGTTGCAGGGAACAGAAGTTCAGAAGGGCTTATGCTTTGACCATGCTCCCTGCAAAGTCTTGTGTAATAAAAGTGTTAGAAAACTAGTGTGAAGGATGGGTCATGCCCTCCATGAGTTTGAAGAGAATAGGAAGGTTGCAGCAAGTGCTTATCTTTATATTTTGTATGCTAATTCATAAGGTATATTGTATATTTATTCACAGCCTGAGGGGACCACATTCTGTAGGCATAAGCATAGTTTGGTTTTGTCATAGAATGCTAGAAGTAGAAGGATTGTACAGATGGCCTTGACCAATCTAAGGAAGCTGAGGGTCAGAGGATTTAAGTCTTTTCTGGGAGCACAGAGCTAAACGTTGGCAGAGTCTGACTATGGGCTGAGCCCTGTCTGTCACCCCACCATTTTAGGACATTTCTTTTTGTGACCTGGATTCATTGAAAAGGAATGCACGGAAACAAATTTTGTATGGCTGTGTGTGTGTGTGTGTGTGTGTGTGTGTGTGTGTGTGTGTGTTTCTAAGCAGGTTCTCTCTCTCTCTCTCTCTCTCTCTCTCTCCCCTAAAGCTACTTTCCATTAGAACTTTCAATTCAAGCATTTACAAAGTCCTTCCTAGGTGCCAGCAGCCAAGGCACCTTACTTATCTACATTGTTTCAAATTGCACTAGTTCCACATAGGATTTCAACCCCTAATTGTTCTCTTTTTGGTCCTCATCTCTCTTCTGTTCTATATCCTTGGTTCCTTTGAGGCTGGGCCACAATGGATTTTTTTTTCTTAGTTCCCAATACAGTTATGACACGTAGTCAGTGCTTAAAGAGTGCCGGTTGATTTAATCTTTGGCCCAATCTTAGAAAATAAGAACGATGATGGTGGATGTTTCTAGTGTACACTGGAGCTAGAACTTGAAACTGCTCGGATTCACAAAACCATTCATAGCAGACACTTCAGCAGCGTAGGAGAGGAAAATCTTTTCCTCTACCCTCATAGGCTCTGTACCTGAGGCTTGCAATTTAAACCGACAGAAGACATGTGAACAGAAGAACAGCATACAGCTTTTATTTGATGTTAATATTTTTACGTTCATGGGGGTTTCAGAGAAAAGTGAAAAACTGAAAGAAGTGGTTAGACTTGGGGGCTTATCTACCATTTTAACAAAGGACATTACATTGTTGCAAAGTGACTAGACAGAGAAAAGGGGGTTTGGGCTTCTAGGAGTGGTAAACACATAGGGGGAACTTGATGGTGGCTAAGGGTTGTTTATTGCAGTTTGTTTACGCACACTCATCTCCGTGCTGTCTCTGCCACCGGTGATAAGAGTTGCTCTCTTTCTGGTACAGGAGAGGAGAGTACACCTTCACCCTGTGTAAATTCCCTGCTGGTAGGGAAGACAGCCAGGGAGTGGGGTGAGCAAAGAATGCTTCCTGTAGCCTTTTGTTCTCAGTGGCCCTCAGCTCACAATAATTCTTATGCCATAGTTGCATATTTGGAGGTAACATTCTAACCCACTTCAGCAGCACAAATAGAGTTAAAATGTTTGGGGACTAGACTGTAATTTCTAGAAGCCAATTCACACTTTCCGGAAGCAGGCACCTTGGTTCTCTGCACTTCGTCCTTGTAAACTCGTCTCTGTAATCAGTTACATGATGTTAATTTACAATAAAGGTTATGGCTTAATATTCAACTATAAATATCAAATATGTGCTTATTTTTGTTTTGTTTTAGTTTGAATTTTTTCCTAAATTTTATTATAAACATTTGAAACATTCAAAAAACTTGAAAGAATTTTTTTCTTAAATTTACTTAAGTTTAGGTTATAAATTTTATTTTTTCACATTTAATTTTTATTTTTTTGTCAGTCCTCAGCCAATGATATTTTTCCATTGGTTTTTAGAGAGATTGGAAGGGAGGCTGAGGGACAGGGAGAAAGAGAAACATCTATGTGAGAGAGACACATTGATTGGTTGCCTCCCACAGGCGCCCTAACCAGGGCGGGGATGGAGCTTGCAACCCAGGTATGTATTCTTGGCCAGAATCCAACCCAGAACCCTTCAGTCCTGGGGCAACACTCTATCCACTGAGCCAAACCAGCTAGGGCTTAATTTTAATTTAAAAATCATGAAGTGTCTTAAGTGTTTTTTAAAATGGTTTTGCTTGAACAAGTACATTTATTTTAATTAGATTGAGATGTTACCTTGATTCACCTCTGCCAATTAGTCTAGAGCCAATCAGCTCCAAGAAGAATGAACCAAGAAAATAAAAGTTGAACAATATCTGT
>NW_005882357.1:0-5190 GCF_000147115.1 Myotis lucifugus | reverse complement strand
ATCTGCAGACTGTGAGTCCTCTGACTCTCATGACATGACCCAGTCTCCTCCCGACAGTCTGCTTACAAGCTCAGTCCAGTCCTGGCAGAGGCACTCACGCCCTCACGTCCATGGAGATGGCACCACATCCAGCCTCCACCTGGACCTGGGGAACCACACACCGTCCACAGGCCCCACCACCCCCAGCCACCCCTGCTCTGGGGAGGACAGACCTCCCCAGTGTCTCCCAGCGGGGCCCTGCCTCCCATGCCCAGGGCCCAAGGCCCCGGCAGGCCGCCCCGCCTGCATGCAGTGCTGACAGCCCCTTCTCCCCGTCTGTCCCTGCTGGCCCAGCCGACCTCACAGGAGTAGTGCCCCCTCCAGGAGTGCCCCCATGGGCCGAGAACACCACCAGGGAGCCCGCAGTGAAGCTGGCTGAGGCTGTGCTCCCCTCCCCCAAGTCTCTAGCTGGGGCTGTTTGAGAAGATGGGGGTGACGGGAGGGGTTCCCCTGCCCCCACGAGGAGCCTGTGCTGCATGGACATTGGGTGGGAAGGAGGGCGAGGCCAGACAGTGCCCAGGGTCCTAGGATGGTGACCGGCTTGCTTCTCTCAATGCTTAAAACCAGAACTAACAAGGCCTGTTTCCCCAAACCACAGCGTTTCTGAAAATGGTGACATCAGTGAGGTTTCTGACCAAAGAAATGAGTAGCCATGGTCCAAAGTGAGAACCACCAAAGCAAGGTGCTGGGCCTGGCTCCCAGCTCCACTGTCCTCAGGCAGGGGAGTGTGCAGAGCCCCCAGGGAGCCGCCGAAAGCCCCCAAAAAACACAACCCTGGGAAAGAGAAGGCACAGCCACCCTCTCTGCCCTGCGGAGGGTGGCACCACATGGACTGAAATGAGCACAGGCTCGGGCCAGAGTTCACCGGTCACCCTGGAAGGGGGTCGGGGACCGACTCAGACCCTTTCAGCAAGGTTGTATCTGAACTTACGGGTGACCCGTGCCCCGCAGCACGGCTCAGCACGGCCGAGGCAGGCAATGCCACAGAAGATGGGTCCCTAGCAGAGCGCTGCTGCCCCGTGGGAGGGCCCTGACCGAACACGAAGGTGCAGCACAGCACCGCTGACCCCTCCCCAAGTGCCCTTGGACCTCTGACCCCGTCAGGGGTGCAGCCACCAGCTGGGCCAGCGATGAGAACTTGAAGCAGGAAGTGGAGACCAGGAATCAATGAAGATCCCGGCAAAGCGCTCTTCTGTGAGGTCAAGGCACCTCAGCAGCAAGAAGGCCCAGGTGGGCAGGGACAGACCAAAGCCCCTCCCCCAGGGACCTGGTCCCGGAAGAGCAACTGCAAACACTCTGGGAGACTACCTGCGCATTGCTGTGCCCCTGCCTCTGCTCCTGGGGGCCCTGCTGCACCCACCGGCCGCCCAGACCTCCCTGAGGCTGGAGGAGGCGGCAGGACGGTGTCAGGACGGTGTCAGGAGCCGCAGGTGGGACAGGGCCTGAGCCCCCGCAGCAGGCTCGGAATTACAGGCTTGGGTTTCCTTCTGGAACAAAATAATTACAACCTCCCAGAGGACCTGAATCCCCTGGAAGCAATGTGGATGTCAGCTGGAAACCGTCTTCAGAGGCAGAAATACATTTGTATTCAGAGCTGGAAGAAAGAGGAGAGCTAGTGTGGGGCACGCGGCTCAAGGAACAAACACGTCAAAAAAGTCAAAACCTGGAGACCGGATCTGGGCGCTTTTGTCCTCGTCTGACCAGCGGCACCACATTCACACAGTCTGTCACTGCCCATCAGGAGTGACGGCCCCACCAGTAACACCGCCCGGTTCCCGGGTGATGTTTCTGATCGGTATCGGACCATTCCCAGCAGAAGCCGCCATGATGACGCCGGAGGACCCACATCTGGAGTGCACAGCCACCCTGCAGGGCCCCCGATCCTTCCGGAACAACGGGTCTCTCTCTCAGCACACAACCCGTCCGCTTCACCACCACTGAGCCCTCCCTGGGCCCGGGCGGCTGTCTGTCGAAGAGGCTGGGGACTCTGAGCTGCGCCCCAGCCCCCGACGGAGCTGCGGAGTGGACAGCAGGGCGCAGTAGGTGTGTGTGCCTGAGACCTCAGGTCTCACACTGGAACCAGAATGCGACCTTCAACGGTGAAGGTGCTGCAGGAGTTAAAGACTCTGCGATGACTCAGGTGGCCTACAAATGCCGTCCCAGGGTCCTTATAAGAGGGTCTCAACCCTGCAGAGGAGGAGAGGCCAGGATTGGGGTGACGTGGCCATCAGGCCAGGAACGCCTGGAGCCCCCCAGGAGCTAGAAGAATGCTCCCCCCCTCCCCCGGCAAGCCTCTGCAGGAAGCACAGTCCAGCCGACACACTGATTTGGGGCTTCTGGCCTCCAGACCATGAGAATGACTTTCTGCTGTTTCTAGACGCCCGGCGTGTGGTCATTTGTGACTGGCCACAGGAAGGCAATGCAGAGGATGAGGCCAGCCCCCAAGACACCTTTTGCTCAGAGAAGTAGAAAATGCAGCGCTCAGAGCTGCCCACCCGAAGGCAGGCCAGGGAGGCTCTACTGTGTGAGCCCCAGAAAGTCCCCCGCCCACCAGCAGCCCTGACGCTGGGCCAGGAAAGGAAGGAACTGGGCACTGGGTTCCATGGGAGGCTGGACGGCAGCCCTGTGGCCCGCCCAGCTCACACGGAACCTGTAAATTTCCCACTGGCCCGAGGGGCTGGGACACTGAATGGCATTTCACCTGCCAGTTCAGGGAGGCACCAGGGTTCCTGGCCCTTGCCTTGCCCATGGAAGCCCGCCTTCCCCAGTAAAAGGGGTTCCCAGTTTCCCCTTCAAGAGCTGGCCAGAGGGGCTGCCCCTGCAAATAGCACTGCTGATGCTTCAAAACAAACTTCCCACCAGGAGGCCACTGACCCCACGCAGAGAGGGAAACCAAGGCTCAAGGATGACAGCAAGTCAGCCACCTGGTTAGGACCTCCACTCACAGCCTAATCCTCAAACAGGAGGCTGTGCTTTTGGGGCTAAAAGAACCCCAGCAGACCAGGCTCCCAGAGCTGTGCACACTGCTGGGGGGCATGGGCATGGCCCCAGAATGAGAGTCAGAAGAGACCTGTTTGTGGGCACAGGCCCTCAGCAGGCAAACCCGCCCGGCAAGATTCTTCCTTCTGCTTCCTGACTAGCAGCCAGCCCTGAACCCACCGGGTGGCATTCTCCCAGCACGGGGGCTCCCGGCGCAGGGTTCCAGGGCCGAGAGCTGCACTTGGGCTGATGCTGCGTGGACTCACCGTCCCCTGTAACTGCTCACCATGACCTGGGGCCTGAAGGTCACTCCGAGGACTGACCTACACACCACTCCCTCAACGACAGCTTGGGCCCACCTCCACGCCGGCCTCCAGACCAGGCCAAAAGCAGGATGGACCTTGTGTGAGCAGAGGAGTGGGTTGGGGGCCGCAAAGAGCATATAGAGACAGACAAGATCCTGGGGATGGTCCCCAGGCCAACAGGATGTGGACGCAGCCCAGGGATCCCCGCTGAGCCAAGCCACAGCAGGCAGAAGTCCTAGGAAGCTGACTGGAGGGCATCTGACTTTTACCTGGAACCTTCCTCCTCAATCAAGCCTGCCACCCTCCTCATGGGGGGCCATCACATGAGACCTTCGCCGGCTCAATGTTGCCAGGCCGAGGCCACGCCCACACCCAACAGGAAGGCCCAGAACGGGCGGGAGATGTGCCTGGGTTGGGAGAGGAGAGGTTTGTGCCCAGACTCCTGAGAGCAATTCAAGGTGGTCATCAGCCTGATGCAAGAAGCAGGTGGGGAGACAGGGTAGGGACAAGCCCCTCAACATGGCTTCTACCCTGGGATCCCCGCTGCATGAGGTGCAGCAGTGAGCTTTGCCAGGTGCCCCACAAACTCCTTCCCCAGCCATACGTTAGCTGGCCCTGCTGAGGCCTGATGGCTCATCACCTGGGAAACTGTGGCACAGACAGGTGGGTGAGTAGGCAGGCCAGTCCAGACAAGGTCATCTGAAGGTCATGAAGACCGAGGAAGAAGTCCAGCTGGGGTAGAAGACTCCTCTTGTCCTCAGCAGTGCCAGTGGCCCCTGGACACACCCCATCACCCAGGCACCAGCTGGTGGAAGCCATCAGATGGGGACACGCCCAGCATCTCGGGGCCCACGGGTGGCTCGTGGCAGGTGGCCTCAGCCCCTTGGCCATGTCCCGATACCCCACGGGATGACCACAGACATGCCCTTGGTGACACCTCCAACCCCACAGGGTGACAGTCCCCAGCTCACAGAGTCTCTAAGGTACGTGACCAGAGCGCCTACAATGTTCTCCTGAAGGAGAGATGGAGGGTGAGACCCTGCCTGGGGACAGGCCCCAGAGCCACTCCAGAAGCCTGGAGCACCCAGCCACCTGCAGACGGAAGAGCGTCTACCCTGGCACCAGGTGGAGGGGTGGGGCTACATCTGAGGGTAGGCAGCTCGATGACCTTGCTCCTTCCTGCCAAGCGGAGACCCCAGAATGGCCCCTGACCTGCGTGGGAGCAGGAGGGCACAGGAAGGCGTGTTCCCTCAGAACGGTGACAGAAGAGGAACAACCCCTCCCTGCACTCCCCCTATCAGTCAAAACCGTCACCTTTAAAAAATGCACCCCTTTCTGCCAAAGGCTGACAAAGGGAGGAACCCCTTTACGGGCATTTTGAAAAATGGTCACAAAACACAAACGAGCTCCGTTCTTTGAACAAGCGGCTGCCGGCGGCTACGTCTAAAGCACGTCTCCTGTGCTCTGCAGAGCCGGGTGACGCTGCCAGCTCGCAGGACGGCTTTCCGGATGGCCCCCTTCGGAGCAGCGAGGCCGATGGGGAGGAGACCTCCCCACCCCCTGCAGGGCCCGGAGCAGAGGGACAGCAGCTCAGATGCCAGCTGGGGACGGCCAGGAAGGAGGCCGCCCTCCGCGCACACACTCACCTGGTCAGGGAGCCCCAGTCATGTTTCAAACTGGGTTAAGAGCTCCCTGATTTCCGGGGCCACGTGTCGCGCGGCATTGGCGGCCTCTGTTATAGCTTTCCGATACATCCCCTTCTTCTTACGGTTAAATCTCAGTTTGAAAAATTCAGAGAAAGGGGAGAGTTTGGAAATGGACAAGAATGATGTCGTTGGAGAACCAAACCACGAGACTTTCGCTTCTT